>NW_022097018.1:0-28898 GCF_006542625.1 Nomascus leucogenys | reverse complement strand
TCTTACTGTTCTGTGCATTCAACAACAAAGTTGAACCTTAGGTATCATTGAGCAGTTCTGAAACCTCTTTCTGTAGAAAATGCAGTGGAACATTCAGGGCGCTAAGAGGCCCATAGTATAAAAGGAATATCTTCAACAAAAACTACACAGAAGCAATCTGTGAAACTTCTTTCTGTTCTGTGCATTCAACTAACAGAGTTGAACCTTACTTTTGATTGAGCAGTTCTGAAACACTCTTTCTGTACAAAATGCAAGTGGACCTTCGGAGCGCTAAGAGGCCTATAGCGATAAAAGTAAATCTTTAAATAAAACCTACACAGAAGCATTCTGTGAAACTTCTTTGTGTTCTGTGAATTCAACTAACAGAGTTTAACCTTACTTTTGATTGAGCAGTTCTGAAACACTCTTTCTGTAGAAAATGCAATTGGACATTCATGGCGCTATGAGGCCTATAGTGGAAAAGGGAATATTTCAACAAAAACTACAAAGGAGCAATCTGTGAAACTTCTTTCTGTTCTGTGCATTCAACTAACAGTGTTGAACCTTAGTTTTGATTGAGCAGTTCTGAAACACTCTTTCTGTAGAAAATACAATTGGACATTCAGGGCGCTAAGAGGGCTACAGTGGAAAAAGTAAAAGTTCACATAAAAAACTACACAGAAGTTATCTGTGAAAATTCTCTCTG
Organism: Nomascus leucogenys; assembly: GCF_006542625.1. Taxonomy (NCBI): domain Eukaryota; kingdom Metazoa; phylum Chordata; class Mammalia; order Primates; family Hylobatidae; genus Nomascus; species Nomascus leucogenys. Next base: position 28,213 of record NW_022097018.1, on the reverse strand, counting down.
TTCAGTGCATTCAACTAACGTAGTTGAACCTTACATTTGATTGAGAAGATCTGAAACACTCTTTCTGTAGAAAATGCAAGTGGATCTTCGGAGCGCTAAGAGGCCTATAGCGGAAAAAGTAATAACTTCAAATACAAACTACACAGAAGCATTCTGTGAAACATCTTTCTGTTCTTTGCATTCATCTAACAGAGTTGAACCTTACTTTTGATTGAGCACTTCTGAAACACCCTTTCTATAGATTATGCAATTGGACATTCAGGGAGCTAAGAGGCCCATAATAGAAAAAGGAATATCTTCAAACAAAAACTACACAGAAGCAATCTGGAAACTTCGTTCTGTTCTGTGCATTCAACTAACAGAGTTAAACCTTACTTTTGATTGAGCAGTTCTGAAACACACTTTCTGTAGAAAATGCAAGTGGACCTTCGGAGCGCTAAGAGGCCTATAGCGGAAAAAGTAATATCTTCAAATAAAAACTACACAGAAGCATTCTGTGAAACTTCTTTCTGTTCTGTGCATTCAACTAACAGAGTTGAACCTTAGTTATTATTGAGCAGTTCTGAAACACTCTTTCTGTAGAAAATGCAAGTGGACCTTCGGAGCGCTAAGAGGCCTATAGCGGAAAAAGTAATACCTTCAAATACAAACTAAACAGAAGCATTCTGGGAAACTTCTTTCTGTTCTTTGCTTACATCTAACAGAGTTGAACCTTACTTTGATTGAGCACTTCTGAAACACCCTTTCTATAGGAAATGCAATTGTACATTCAGGGGGCTAAGAGGCCTATAGTGGAAAAAGGAATATTTACAAATAAAAAGTGCACAGAAATAATCTGCGAAACTTCTTACTGTTCTGTGCATTCAACTAAAACATTTGAACGGTAGTTTTTTATTGAGCAGTTCTGAGAAACACTTTCTGTAGAAAATGCAAGTGGACATTCAGGGCGCTGAGAGGCCTATAGTGGGAAAAGGAATATCTTCAAATAGAAACCACACAGATGCAATCTGTGAAATTTCTTACTGTTCTGTGCATTCAACAAACAAAGTTGAACCTTAGGTATCATTGAGCAGTTCTGAAACCCTCTTTCTGTAGAAAATGCTAGTGAACATTCAGGGCGCTAAGAGGCCCATAGTATAAAAAGGAATATCTTCAAACAAAAACTACACAGAAGCAATCTGTGAAACTTCTTTCTGTTCTGTGCATTCAACTAACAGAGTTGAACCTTACTTTTGATTGAGCAGTTCTGAAACACTCTTTCTGTACAAAATGCAAGTGGACCTTCGGAGCGCTAAGAGGCCTATAGCGATAAAAGTAAAATCTTTAAATAAAACCTACACAGAAGCATTCTGTGAAACTTCTTTGTGTTCTGTGAATTCAACTAACAGAGTTTAACCTACTTTTGATTGAGCAGTTCTGAAACACTCTTTCTGTAGAAATGCAATTGGACATTCATGGCGCTATGAGGCCTATAGTGGAAAAGGGAATATTTCAAACAAAAACTACAAAGGAGCAATCTGTGAAACTTCTTTCTGTTCTGTGCATTCAACTAACAGTGTTGAACCTTAGTTTTGATTGAGCAGTTCTGAAACACTCTTTCTGTAGAAAATACAATTGGACATTCAGGGCGCTAAGAGGGCTACAGTGGAAAAAGTAAAAAGTTCACATAAAAACTACACAGAAGTTATCTGTGAAATTCTCTCTGTTCAGTGCATTCAACTAACGTAGTTGAACCTTACATTTGATTGAGAAGATCTGAAACACTCTTTCTGTAGAAATGCAAGTGGATCTTCGGAGCGCTAAGAGGCCTATAGCGGAAAAAGTATAACTTCAAATACAAACTACACAGAAGCATTCTGTGAAACATCTTTCTGTTCTTTGCATTCATCTAACAGAGTTGAACCTTACTTTTGATTGAGCACTTCTGAAACACCCTTTCTATAGATTATGCAATTGGACATTCAGGGAGCTAAGAGGCCCATATAGAAAAAGGAATATCTTCAAACAAAAACTACACAGAAGCAATCTGCGAAACTTCGTTCTGTTCTGTGCATTCAACTAACAGAGTTAAACCTTACTTTTGATTGAGCAGTTCTGAAACACTCTTTCTGTAGAAAATGCAAGTGGACCTTCGGAGCGCTAAGAGGCCTATAGCGGAAAAAGTAATATCTTCAAATAAAAGCTACACAGAAGCATTCTGTGAAACTTCTTTCTGTTCTGTGCATTCAACTAACAGAGTTGAACCTTAGTTATTATTGAGCAGTTCTGAAACACTCTTTCTGTAGAAAATGCAAGTGGACCTTCGGAGCGCTAAGAGGCCTATAGCGGAAAAAGTAATACCTTCAAATACAAACTAAACAGAAGCATTCTGGGAAACTTCTTTCTGTTCTTTGCTTACATCTAACAGAGTTGAACCTTACTTTTGATTGAGCACTTCTGAAACACCCTTTCTATAGAAATGCAATTGTACATTCAGGGGGCTAAGAGGCCTATAGTGGAAAAAGGAATATTTACAAATAAAAAGTGCACAGAAATAATCTGCGAAACTTCTTACTGTTCTGTGCATTCAACTAAAACATTTGAACGGTAGTTTTTATTGAGCAGTTCTGAGAAACACTTTCTGTAGAAAATGCAAGTGGACATTCAGGGCGCTGAGAGGCCTATAGTGGGAAAAGGAATATCTTCAAATAGAAACCACACAGATGCAATCTGTGAAATTTCTTACTGTTCTGTGCATTCAACAAACAAAGTTGAACCTTAGTATCATTGAGCAGTTCTGAAACCCTCTTTCTGTAGAAAATGCTAGTGAACATTCAGGGCGCTAAGAGGCCCATAGTATAAAAAGGAATATCTTCAAACAAAAACTACACAGAAGCAATCTGTGAAACTTCTTTCTGTTCTGTGCATTCAACTAACAGAGTTGAACCTTACTTTTGATTGAGCAGTTCTGAAACACTCTTTCTGTACAAAATGCAAGTGGACCTTCGGAGCGCTAAGAGGCCTATAGCGATAAAAGTAAAATCTTTAAATAAAACCTACACAGAAGCATTCTGTGAAACTTCTTTGTGTTCTGTGAATTCAACTAACAGAGTTTAACCTTACTTTGATTGAGCAGTTCTGAAACACTCTTTCTGTAGAAAATGCAATTGGACATTCATGGCGCTAATGAGGCCTATAGTGGAAAAGGAATATTTCAAACAAAAACTACAAAGGAGCAATCTGTGAAACTTCTTTCTGTTCTGTGCATTCAACTAACAGTGTTGAACCTTAGTTTGATTGAGCAGTTCTGAAACACTCTTTCTGTAGAAAATACAATTGGACATTCAGGGCGCTAAGAGGCTACAGTGGAAAAAGTAAAAAGTTCACATAAAAACTACACAGAAGTTATCTGTGAAATTCTCTCTGTTCAGTGCATTCAACTAACGTAGTTGAACCTTACATTTGATTGAGAAGATCTGAAACACTCTTTCTGTAGAAAATGCAAGTGGATCTTCGGAGCGCTAAGAGGCCTATAGCGGAAAAAGTAATAACTTCAAATACAAACTACACAGAAGCATTCTGTGAAACATCTTTCTGTTCTTTGCATTCATCTAACAGAGTTGAACCTTACTTTTGATTGAGCACTTCTGAAACACCCTTTCTATAGATTATGCAATTGGACATTCAGGGAGCTAAGAGGCCCATAATAGAAAAAGGAATATCTTCAAACAAAAACTACACAGAAGCAATCTGCGAAACTTCGTTCTGTTCTGTGCATTCAACTAACAGAGTTAAACCTTACTTTTGATTGAGCAGTTCTGAAACACTCTTTCTGTAGAAAATGCAAGTGGACCTTCGGAGCGCTAAGAGGCCTATAGCGGAAAAAGTAATATCTTCAAATAAAAGCTACACAGAAGCATTCTGTGAAACTTCTTTCTGTTCCGTGCATTCAACTAACAGAGTTGAACCTTAGTTATTATTGAGCAGTTCTGAAACACTCTTTCTGTAGAAAATGCAAGTGGACCTTCGGAGCGCTAAGAGGCCTATAGCGGAAAAAGTAATACCTTCAAATACAAACTAAACAGAAGCATTCTGGGAAACTTCTTTCTGTTCTTTGCTTACATCTAACAGAGTTGAACCTTACTTTTGATTGAGCACTTCTGAAACACCCTTTCTATAGGAAATGCAATTGTACATTCAGGGGGCTAAGAGGCCTATAGTGGAAAAAGGAATATTTACAAATAAAAAGTGCACAGAAATAATCTGCGAAACTTCTTACTGTTCTGTGCATTCAACTAAAACATTTGAACGGTAGTTTTTATTGAGCAGTTCTGAGAAACACTTTCTGTAGAAAATGCAAGTGGACATTCAGGGCGCTAAGAGGCCTATAGTGGAAAAAGGAATATCTTCAAATAGAAACCACACAGATGCAATCTGTGAAATTTCTTACTGTTCTGTGCATTCAACAAACAAAGTTGAACCTTAGGTATCATTGAGCAGTTCTGAAACCCTCTTTCTGTAGAAAATGCTAGTGAACATTCATGGCGCTAAGAGGCCCATAGTATAAAAAGGAATATCTTCAAACAAAAACTACACAGAAGCAATCTGTGAAACTTCTTTCTGTTCTGTGCATTCAACTAACAGAGTTGAACCTTACTTTTGATTGAGCAGTTCTGAAACACTCTTTCTGTACAAAATGCAAGTGGACCTTCGGAGCGCTAAGAGGCCTATAGCGATAAAAGTAAAATCTTTAAATAAAACCTACACAGAAGCATTCTGTGAAACTTCTTTGTGTTCTGTGAATTCAACTAACAGAGTTTAACCTTACTTTTGATTGAGCAGTTCTGAAACACTCTTTCTGTAGAAAATGCAATTGGACATTCATGGCGCTATGAGGCCTATAGTGGAAAAGGGAATATTTCAAACAAAAACTACAAAGGAGCAATCTGTGAAACTTCTTTCTGTTCTGTGCATTCAACTAACAGTGTTGAACCTTAGTTTTGATTGAGCAGTTCTGAAACACTCTTTCTGTAGAAAATACAATTGGACATTCAGGGCGCTAAGAGGGCTACAGTGGAAAAAGTAAAAAGTTCACATAAAAACTACACAGAAGTTATCTGTGAAAATTCTCTCTGTTCAGTGCATTCAACTAACGTAGTTGAACCTTACATTTGATTGAGAAGATCTGAAACACTCTTTCTGTAGAAAATGCAAGTGGATCTTCGGAGCGCTAAGAGGCCTATAGCGGAAAAAGTTATAACTTCAAATACAAACTACACAGAAGCATTCTGTGAAACATCTTTCTGTTCTTTGCATTCATCTAACAGAGTTGAACCTTACTTTTGATTGAGCACTTCTGAAACACCCTTTCTATAGATTATGCAATTGGACATTCAGGGAGCTAAGAGGCCCATAATAGAAAAAGGAATATCTTCAAACAAAAACTACACAGAAGCAATCTGCGAAACTTCGTTCTGTTCTGTGCATTCAACTAACAGAGTTAAACCTTACTTTTGATTGAGCAGTTCTGAAACACTCTTTCTGTAGAAAATGCAAGTGGACCTTCGGAGCGCTAAGAGGCCTATAGCGGAAAAAGTAATATCTTCAAATAAAAGCTACACAGAAGCATTCTGTGAAACTTCTTTCTGTTCCGTGCATTCAACTAACAGAGTTGAACCTTAGTTATTATTGAGCAGTTCTGAAACACTCTTTCTGTAGAAAATGCAAGTGGACCTTCGGAGCGCTAAGAGGCCTATAGCGGAAAAAGTAATACCTTCAAATACAAACTAAACAGAAGCATTCTGGGAAACTTCTTTCTGTTCTTTGCTTACATCTAACAGAGTTGAACCTTACTTTTGATTGAGCACTTCTGAAACACCCTTTCTATAGGAAATGCAATTGTACATTCAGGGGGCTAAGAGGCCTATAGTGGAAAAAGGAATATTTACAAATAAAAAGTGCACAGAAATAATCTGCGAAACTTCTTACTGTTCTGTGCATTCAACTAAAACATTTGAACGGTAGTTTTTTATTGAGCAGTTCTGAGAAACACTTTCTGTAGAAAATGCAAGTGGACATTCAGGGCGCTGAGAGGCCTATAGTGGGAAAAGGAATATCTTCAAATAGAAACCACACAGATGCAATCTGTGAAATTTCTTACTGTTCTGTGCATTCAACAAACAAAGTTGAACCTTAGGTATCATTGAGCAGTTCTGAAACCCTCTTTCTGTAGAAAATGCTAGTGAACATTCAGGGCGCTAAGAGGCCCATAGTATAAAAAGGAATATCTTCAAACAAAAACTACACAGAAGCAATCTGTGAAACTTCTTTCTGTTCTGTGCATTCAACTAACAGAGTTGAACCTTACTTTTGATTGAGCAGTTCTGAAACACTCTTTCTGTACAAAATGCAAGTGGACCTTCGGAGCGCTAAGAGGCCTATAGCGATAAAAGTAAAATCTTTAAATAAAACCTACACAGAAGCATTCTGTGAAACTTCTTTGTGTTCTGTGAATTCAACTAACAGAGTTTAACCTTACTTTTGATTGAGCAGTTCTGAAACACTCTTTCTGTAGAAATGCAATTGGACATTCATGGCGCTATGAGGCCTATAGTGGAAAAGGGAATATTTCAAACAAAAACTACAAAGGAGCAATCTGTGAAACTTCTTTCTGTTCTGTGCATTCAACTAACAGTGTTGAACCTTAGTTTTGATTGAGCAGTTCTGAAACACTCTTTCTGTAGAAAATACAATTGGACATTCAGGGCGCTAAGAGGGCTACAGTGGAAAAAGTAAAAAGTTCACATAAAAACTACACAGAAGTTATCTGTGAAAATTCTCTCTGTTCAGTGCATTCAACTAACGTAGTTGAACCTTACATTTGATTGAGAAGATCTGAAACACTCTTTCTGTAGAAAATGCAAGTGGATCTTCGGAGCGCTAAGAGGCCTATAGCGGAAAAAGTAATAACTTCAAATACAAACTACACAGAAGCATTCTGTGAAACATCTTTCTGTTCTTTGCATTCATCTAACAGAGTTGAACCTTACTTTTGATTGAGCACTTCTGAAACACCCTTTCTATAGATTATGCAATTGGACATTCAGGGAGCTAAGAGGCCCATAATAGAAAAAGGAATATCTTCAAACAAAAACTACACAGAAGCAATCTGCGAAACTTCGTTCTGTTCTGTGCATTCAACTAACAGAGTTAACCTTACTTTTGATTGAGCAGTTCTGAAACACTCTTTCTGTAGAAAATGCAAGTGGACCTTCGGAGCGCTAAGAGGCCTATAGGGAAAAGTAATATCTTCAAATAAAAACTACACAGAAGCATTCTGTGAAACTTCTTTCTGTTCCGTGCATTCAACTAACAGAGTTGAACCTTAGTTATTATTGAGCAGTTCTGAAACACTCTTTCTGTAGAAAATGCAAGTGAACATTCAGGGCGCTAAGAGTCCTATAGCGGAAAAATGAATATGTTCAAATAAAAACTACACAGAAGCAATCTGTGAAACTTCTTACTGTTCTGTGCATTCAACTAACAGAGTTGAACCTTAGTTTATATTGAGCAGTTATGAAACATCTTTCTGCAGAAAATGCAAGTGAACATCAGGGCTCTAAGAGGCCATAGTTGAAAAAGGTATATGTTCAAATAAAAACTACAAAGAAGCTATCTGTGAAACATCTTACAGTTCTGTGCATTCAACTAACAGAGTTCAACCTTACTTTTGATTGAGCAGTTCTGAAACACCCTTTCTGTTGAAAATGCAAGTGGACATTCAGGGCGCTAAGGCCTATGGTGGAGAAAGGAATACCTTCAAATAAAAACTACACAGAAGCAATCTGTGAAACTTCTTAGGTTCTGTTCTTTAAGCTAACACAGTTGAACCTTAATTTTGATTGAACAGTTCTGAAACACTCTTTCTGTAGAAAATGCAAGGGGACATTCATGGCGCTAAGAGGCCTATAGTATAAAAGGGAATATCTTCAAACAAAAACTTCAAAGAAGCAATCTGTGAAACTTCTTTCTGTTCTGTGCATTCAACTAACAGAGGTGAACCTTAGTTTTGATTGAGCAGTTCTGAAACACTCTTTCTGTAGAAAATGCAAGTGGACTTTCAGGGCGCTAAGAGGCCGATAGTGGAAAAAGGAATAAGTTCAAATAAAAACTACACAGAAGCAATCTGTGAAACTTCTCTCTGTTCTGTGCTCTCAACTAACAGAGTTGAACCTTACTTTTGATTGAGCAGTTCTGAAACACTCTTTGTGTAGAAAATGCAAGTGGACCTTCGGATCGCTAAGATGCCTATAGCGGAAAAAGTAATATCTCCAAATAAAAACTACACAGAAGCATTCTGTGAAACTTCTTTCTGTTCTGTGCATTCAACAACACAGTTTAACCTTACTTTTGATTGAGCAGTTCTGAAACACTCTTTCTGAAAAAAATGCAATTGGACATTCAGGGTGCTAAGAGGCCTATATTGGAAAAGGAATATTTTCAAATAAAATCCGCACAGAAGAAATCTGTGAAACTTCTTACTGTTCTGTGCATTCAACTAACGGAGTTGAACATCAGTTTTGATTGAGCAGTTCTGAAACACTATTTCTGTAGAAAATACAAGTGGACATTCAGAGCGCTAACAGGACTATAGTGGAAAAAGGAAAAAGTACACATAAAAAATACAGAGAAGCTATCTGTGAAACTTCTCTCTGTTCTGTGCATTCAACTAACGGAGTTGAACCTTACTTTTGATTGAGAAGTTCTGAAACACTCTTTCTGTAGAAAATGCAAGTGGACCTTCGGAGCGCTAAGCTGCCTATGGCGGAAAAAGTAGTACCTCCAAATACAAACTACACAGAATCATTCTGTGAAACTTCTTTCTGTTCTTTGCATTCATCTAACAGAGTTGAACCTTACTTTTGATTGAGCACTTCCGAAACACCCTTTCTATAGAAAATGCAATTGGACATTCAGGGAGCTAAGAGGCCTATAGTTGAAAAAGGAATAAGTTCAAATAAAAACTACACAGAAGATATCTGTGAAACTTCTCTCTATTCTGTGCATTCAGCTAACAGACATGAACCTTAGTTTTGATTGAACAGTTCTGAAACATACTTTCTGTAGAAAATGCAAGTGGACATTCATGGCGCTAAGAGGCCCATAGTAGAAAAAGGAATATCTTCAACAAAAACTACACAAAAGCAATCTGTGAAAGTCCTTTCTGTTCTGTGCATTCAACTAACAGACTTGAACCTTACTTTTGATTGAGCAGTTCTGAAAAACTCTTTCTGTAGAAAATGCAAGTGAATATTCAGGGCGCTAAGAGGCCTATGGTGGAAAAGGAACACCTTCAAAAAAAAACTACACAAAAGCAATCTGTGAAACTTCTTATGGTTCTGTTCTTTAAACTAAACACAGTTGAACTTTAATTTTGATCGAACAGTTCTGAAACACTCTTCCTGTAGAAAATGCAAGTGGACATTCATGGCGCTAAGAGGCCTATAGTGGAAAAGGAATATCTTCAAACAAAAACTACAAAGAAGCAATCTGTGAAACTTCTTTCTGTTCTGTGCATTCAACTAACAGAGTTGAACCTTAGTTTTGATTGAGCAGTTCTGAAACACTCCTTCTGTAGAAAATACAAGTGGACATTCAGGGCGCTAAGAGGCCTATAGTGGAAAAAGCAATAGTTCAAATAAAAACTACACAGAAGGTATCTGTGAAACTTCTTCTGTTCTGTGCATTAACTAACAGAGTTGAACCTTAGTTTTGATTGAGCAGTTCTGAAACACTCTTTCTGTAGAAAATGCAAGTGGACTTTCGGAGCGCTAAGAGGCCTATAGCGGAAAAAATAAGTCTTCAAATAAAAACTACACAGAAGAATTCAGTAAACTTCTTTCTTTCTGTGCATTCAACTAAAAGAATTTAACCTTACTTTTGATTGAGCAGTTCTGAAACACTCTTTCTGTAGAAAATGCAATTGGACATTCAGGGCGCTAAGAGGCCTATAGTGGAAAAGGAATATTTTCAAATAAAAACTGCACAGAAGAAATCTGTGAAACTTCTTACTGTTCTGTGCATTCAACTAACAGAGTTGAACCTCAGTTTTGATTGAGCAGTTCTGAAACACTCTTTCTGTAGAAAATACAAGTGGACATTCAGGGCGCTAAGAGGACTATAGTGGAAAAAGGAAAAAGTTCACATAAAACTACACAGAAGCTATCTGTGAAACTTCTCTCTGTTCTGTGCATTCAACTAACGGAGTTGAACCTTACTTTTGATTGAGAAGTTCTGAAACACTCTTTCTGTAGAAAATGCAAGTGGACCTTCGGAGCGCTAAGAGGCCTATAGCGGAAAAAGTAATACCTTCAAATACAAACTACACAGAAGCATTCTGTGAAACTTCTTTCTGTTCTTTGCATTCATCTAACAGAGTTGAACCTTACTTTTGATTGAGCACTTCTGAAACACCCTTTCTATAGAAAATGCAATTGGACATTCAGGGAGCTAAGAGGCCTATAGTGGAAAAAGGAATATTTTCAAATAAAAACGCACAGAAGCAATCTGCGAAACTTCTTACTGTTCTGTGCATTCAACTAACATAGTTGAACCTTAGTTATTATTGAGCAGTTCTGAAACACTCTTTCTGTAGAAAATGCAAGTGAACATTCAGGGCGCTAAGAGGCCTATAGCGGAAAAATGAATAGTTCAAATAAAAACTACACAGAAGCAATCTGTGAAACTTCTTACAGTTCTGTGCATTCAACTAACAGAGTTGAACCTTAGTTTATATTGAGCAGTTATGAAACACTCTTTCTGCAGAAAATACAAGTGAACATTCAGGGCGCTATTAGTCCTATAGTTGAAAAAGTTATATGTTCAAATAAAAACTACAAAGAAGCTATCTCTGAAACTTCTTACAGTTCTGTGCATTCAACTAACAGAGTTCAACCTTACTTTTGATTGAGCAGTTCTGAAACACCCTTTCTGTAATAAATGCATGTGGACATTCAGGGTGCCAAGAGGCCTATGGTGGAAAAAGGAATACCTTAAATGAAAACTACACAGAAGCAATCTGTGAAACGTCTTACGGTTCTGTTATTTAAACTAACACAGTTGAACCTTAATTTTGATTGAACATTTCTGAAACACTCTTTCTGTAGAAAATGCTAGTGGACATTCATGGCGCTAAGAGGCCTGTAGTGGAAAAGGGAATATCTTCAAACAAAAACTACAAAGAAGCAATCTGTGAAAGTTCCTTCTGTTCTGTGCATTCAACTAACATTGTTGAACGGTAGTTTTTATTGAGCAGTTCTGAAACACTCTTTCTGTAGAAAATGCAAGTGGACATTCAGGGCGCTAAGAGGCCTATTGTGGAAAAAGGAATACCTTCAAATAAAAACTACACAGAAGCAATCTGTGAAACTTCTTATGGTTCTGTTCTTTCAACTAACACAGTTGAACCTTAATTTTGATTTAACAGTTCTGAAACACTCTTTCTGTAGAAAATGCAAGTGGACATTCATGGCGCTAAGAGGCCTATAATGGAAAAGGGAATATCTTCAAACAAAAACTACAAAGAAGCAATCTGTGAAACTTCTTTCTGTTCTGTGCATTCAACTAACAGTGTTGAACCTTAGTTTTGATTGAGCAGTTCTGAAACACTCTTTCTGTAGAAAATACAAGTGGACATTCTGGGCGCTAAGTGGCCTGTAGTGGAAAAAGTAATAAGTTCAAATAAAAACTACACAGAAGATATCTGTGAAACTTCTCTCTGTTCTGTGCATTCAACTAACAGAGTTGAACCTTAGTTTTGATTGAGCAGTTCTGAAACACTCTTTCTGTAGAAAATGCAAGTAGACATTCAGGGCGCTTAGAGGCCCATAGTAGAAAAAGGAATATCTTCAAACAAAAATACACAGAAGCAATCTGTGAAACTTCTTTCTGTTCTGTGCATTCAACTCACGAGTTGAACCTAATTTTGATTGAGCAGTTCTGAAACACTCTTTCTGTAGAAAATTCAAGTGGACATTCATGGCGCTAAGAGGCCCATAGTAGAAGAAGGAATATCTTCAAACAAAAACTACACAGAAGCAATCTGTGAAACTTCTTTCTGTTCTGTGCATTCAACTAACAATTTGAACCTTACTTTTGATTGAGCAGTTCTGAAACACTCTTTGTGTAGAAAATGCAAGTGGACCTTCGGAGCGCTAAGAGGCCTATAGCGGAAAAAGTAATATCTTCAAATAAAAACTACACAGAAGCATTCTGTGAAACTTCTTTCTATTCTGTGCAATCAACTAACAGAGTTTAACCTTACTTTTGATTGAGCAGTTCTGAAACATTCTTTCTGTAGGAAATGCAATTTGACATTCAGGGCGCTAAGAGGCCTATAGTGGAAAAGGAAGATTTTCAAATAAAAACGCACAGAAGAAATCTGTGAAACTTCTTACTGTTCTGTGCACTCAACTAACGGAGTTGAACATCAGTTTTGATTGAGCAGTTCTGAAACACTCTTTCTGTAGAAAATACAAGTGGACATTCAGGGCGCTAACAGGACTATAGTGGAAAAAGGAAAAAGTTCACATAAAAACTACACAGAAGCTATCTGTGAAACTTCTCTCTGTTCTGTGCATTCAACTAACGGAGTTGAACCTTACTTTTGATTGAGAAGTTCTGAAACACTCTTTCTGTAGAAAATGCAAGTGGACCTTCGGAGCGCTAAGAGGCCTATAGCGGAAAAAGTAATACCTTCAAATACAAACTACACAGAAGCATTCTGTGAAACTTCTTTCTGATCTTTGCATTCATCTAACAGAGTTGAACCTTCTTTTGATTGAGCACTTCTGAAACACCCTTTCTATAGAAAATGCAATTGGACATTCAGGGAGCTAAGAGGCCTATAGTGGAAAAAGAAATATTTTCAAATAAAAACTGCACAGAAGCAATCTGCGAAACTTCTTATTGTTCTGTGCATTCAACTAACATTGTTGAACGGTAGTTTTTATTGAGCAGTTCTGAAACACTCTTTCTGTAGAAAATGCAAGTGGACATTCAGGGCGCTGAGAGGCCTATAGTGGGAAAAGTAATATCTTCAAATAAAAACCACACAGAAGCAATCTGTGAAACTTCTTACTGTTCTGCGCATTCAACTAACAGAGTTGAACCTTAGTTATTATTGAGCAGTTCTGAAACCTCTTTCTGTAGAAAATGCAAGTGTACATTCAGGGCGCTAAGAGGCCTATAGCGGAAAAATGAATATGTTCAAATAAAAACTACACAGAAGCAATCTGTGAAACTTCTTACTGTTCAGTGCATTCAACTAACAGAGTTGAACCTTAGTTTATATTGAGCAGTTATGAAACACTCTTTCTGTAGTAAATGCAAGTGAACATTCAGGGCGCTAAGAGAGCTATGTGGAAAAAGGAACACCTTCAAAAAAAACTACACAAAAGCAATCTGTGAAACTTCTTACGGTTCTGTTCTTTAAACTAACACAGTTGAACTTCAATTTTGATCGAACAGTTCTGAAACACTCTTTCTGTAGAAAATGCAAGTGGACATTCATGGCGCTAAGAGGCCTATAGTGGAAAAGGGAATATCTTCAAACAAAAACTACAAAGAAGCAATCTGTGAAACTCCTCTTTGTTCTGTGCATTCAACTAACGGAGTTGAACCTTACTTTTGATTGAGAAGTACTGAAAAGTCTTTCTGTAGAAAATGCAAGTGGACCTTCGGATCGCTAATAGGCCTATAGCAGAAAAAGTAATACCTTCAAATACAAACTACTCAGAAGCATTCTGTGAAACTTCTTTCTGTTCTTTGCATTCATCTAACAGAGTTGAACCTTACTTTTGTTTGAGCAGTTCTGAAACACTCTTTCTGTAGAAAATGCAAGTGGACATTCAGAGCCCTGGGAGGCCTATAGTGGGGAAAGGAATATCTTCAAATAAAAACCACACAGAAGCAATCTGTGAAACTTCTTACTGTTCTGTGCATTCAACTAACAGAGTTGAACCTTAGTTATTATTGAGCAGTTCTGATACACTCTTTCTGTAGAAAATGCAAGTGAACATTCAGGGCGCTAAGAGGCCTATAGCGGAAAAATGAATATGTTCAAATAAAAACTACACAGAAGCAATATGTGAAACTTCTTACTGTTCTGTGCATTCTACTAACAGAGTTGAACCTTAGTTTATATTGAGCAGTTATGAAACACTCTTTCTGCAGAAAATGCAAGTGAACATTCAGGGCGCTAAGAGGCCTATAGTTGAAAAAGGTATATGTTCAAATAAAAACACAAAGAAGCTATGTGTGAAACTTCTTACAGTTCTGTGCATTCAACTAACAGAGTTCAACCTTACTTTTGATTGAGCAGTTCTGAAACACCCTTTCTGTCGAAAATGCAAGTGGACATTCAGGGCGCTAAGAGGCCTATGGTGGAAAAAGGAATACCTTCAAAAAAAACTACACAGAAGCAATCTGTGAAACTTCTTAAGGTTCTGTTCTTTAAACTAACACAGTTGAACCTTAATTTTGATTGAACAGTTCTGAAACACTCTTTCTGTAGAAAATGCAAGTGGACATACATGGCGCTTAGAGGCCTATAGAGGAAAAGGGAATATCTTCAAACAAAAACTACAAAGAACCAAGCTGTGAAACTTCTTTCTGTTCTGTGCATTCAACTAACAGAGTTAAACCTTAGTTTTGATTGAGCAGTTCTGAAACACTCTTTCTGTAGAAAATACAAGTGGACATTCAGGGCGCTAAGAGGCCTATAGTGGAAAAAGGAATAAGTTCAAATAAAAACTACACAGAAGATATCTGTGAAAATTCTCTCTGTTCTGTGCATTCAACTAACATAGTTGGACTTTACTTTTGATTGAGCAGTTCTGAAACACTCTTTCTGTAGAAAATGCAAGTAGACATTCAGGGCGCTGAGAGGCCCATAGTAGAAAAAGTAATATCTTCAAAGAAAAACTACACAGATGCAATCTGTGAAACTTCTTTCTGTTCTGTGCATTCAACTCACAGATTTGAACCTAAATTTTGATTGAGCAGTTCTGAAACACTCTTTCTGTAGAAAATGCAGGTGGACCTTTGGAGTGCTAACAGGCATATAGCAGAAAAAGTAATATCTTCAAATAAAAACTACACAGAAGCATTCTGTGAAACTTCTTCCTGTTCTGTGCATTCAACTAACAGAGTTTACCCTTACTTTTGATTGAGCAGTTCTGAAACACTCTTTCTGTAGAAAATGCAATTGGACATTCGGGGCGCTAAGAGGCCTATAGTGGAAAAGGAATATTTTCAAATAAAAACTGCACAGAAGAAATCTGTGAAACTTCTTACTGTTCTGTGCATTCAAATAACTGAGTTGAACCTCAGTTTTGATTGAGCATTTCTGAAACACCCTTTCTGTAGAAAATGCAAGTGGACATTCAGGGCGCTAAGAGGCCTATGGTGGAAAAAGAATACCTTCAAATAAAATCTACACAGAAGCAATCTGCGAAACTTCTTACGGTTCTGTTCTTTAAACTAACACAGTTGAACCTTAATTTTGATTGAACAGTTCTGAAACACTCTTTCTGTAGGAAATGCAAGTGGATATACATGGGGCTTAGAGGCCTATAGTGGAAAAGGGAATATCTTCAAACAAAAACTACAAGGAAGCATTCTGTGAAACTTCTTTCTGTTCTGTGCATTCAACTAACAGTGTTGAACCTTAGTTTTGATTGAGCAGTTCTGAAAATCTCTTTCTGTAGAAAATACAAGTGGGCATTCATGGCGCTAAGAGGCCTATATTGGAAAAAGGAATAAGTTCAAATAAAAACTACACAGAAGATATCTGTGAAACTTCTCTCCGTTCTGTGCATTCAACTAACAGAGTTGAACCTTAGTTTTGATTGAGCAGTTCTGAAACACTCTTTCTGTAGAAAATGCAAGTAGACATTCCGGGCGCTGAGAGGCCCATAGTAGAAAAAGGAATATCTTCAAACAAAAACTACACAGAAGCAGTCTGTGAAACTTCTTTCTGTTCTGTGCATTCAACTAACAGAGTTGAACCTTAGTTTTGATTGAGCAGTTCTGAAACACTCTTTCTGTAGAAAATGCAAGTGGACCCTCGGAGCGCTAAGAGGCCTATAGCGGAAAAAGTAATATCTTCAAATAAAAACTACACAGAAAACATTCTGTGAAACTTCTTTATGTTCTGTGTACTCAACTAACAGAGTTTAACCTTACTTTTGATTGAGCAGTTCTGAAACACTCTTTCTGTAGAAAATACAAGTGGACATTCAGGGCTCTAAGAGGTCTATAGTAGAAAAAGGAAAAAGTTCACATAAAAACTACACAGAAGCAATCTGTGAAACTTCTTACTGTTCTGTGCATTCAACTAACAGAGTTGAACCTTACTTTTGATTGAGCAGTTCTGAAACACTCTTTCTGTAGAAAATGCAATTGGACTTTCGGAGCGCTAAGAGGCCTATGGCGGAAAAATTAATACTTCCAAATACAAACTACTCAGAAGCATTCTGTGAAGCTCCTTTCTGTTCTTTGCATTCATGTAACAGAGTTGAACCTTACTTTTGATTGAGCAGTTCTGAAACACCTTTTCTGTAGAAAATGCAAGTGGACATTCAGGGCGCTGGGAGGCCTACAGTGGGGAAAGGAATATCTTCAAATAAAAACCAGACAGAAGCAATCTGTGAAACTTCTTACTGTTCTGTGCATTCAACTAACAGAATTGAACCTTTGTTATTATTGAGCAGTTCTGAAACACTCTTTTTGTAGAAAATGCAAGTGAACATTCATGGCGCTAAGAGGCCTATAGTTGAAAAAGGTGTATGTTCAAATAAAAACTACTAAGAAGCTATCTGTGAAACTTCTTACAGTTCTGTGCATTCAACTAACAGAGTTCAACCTTACTTTTGATTGAGCATTTCTGAAACACCCTTTCTGTAGAAAATGCAAGTGGACATTCAGGGCGCTAAGAGGCCTATGGTGGAAAAAGAATACCTTCAAATAAAAACTACACAGAAGCAATCTGCGAAACTTCTTACGGTTGTGTTCTTTAAACTAACACAGTTGAAACTTAATTGTGATTGAACAGTTCTGAAACACTCTTTCTGTAGAAAATGCAAGTGGACATACATGGGGCTTAGAGGCCTATAGTGGAAAAGGGAATATCTTCAAACAAAAACTACAAGGAAGCAATCTGTGAAACTTCTTTCTGTTCTGTGCATTCAACTAACAGTGTTGAACCTTAGTTTTGATTGAGCAGTTCTGAAAATCTCTTTCTGTAGAAAATACAAGTGGGCATTCATGGCGCTAAGAGGCCTATATTGGAAAAAGGAATAAGTTCAAATAAAAACTACACAGAAGATATCTGTGAAACTTCTTTCCGTTCTGTGCATTCAACTAACAGAGTTGAACCTTAGTTTTGATTGAGCAGTTCTGAAACACTCTTTCTGTAGAAAATGCAAGTAGACATTCCGGGCGCTGAGAGGCCCATAGTAGAAAAAGGAATATCTTCAAACAAAAACTACACAGAAGCAGTCTGTGAAACTTCTTTCTGTTCTGTGCATTCAACTAACAGAGTTGAACCTTACTTTTGATTGAGCAGTTCTGAAACACTCTTTCTGTAGAAAATGCAAGTGGACCCTCGGAGCGCTAAGAGGCCTATAGCGGAAAAAGTAATATCTTCAAATAAAAACTACACAGAAAACATTCTGTGAAACTTCTTTATGTTCTGTGTACTCAACTAACAGAGTTTAACCTTACTTTTGATTGAGCAGTTCTGAAACACTCTTTCTGTAGAAAATACAAGTGGACATTCAGGGCTCTAAGAGGTCTATAGTAGAAAAAGGAAAAAGTTCACATAAAAACTACACAGAAGCAATCTGTGAAACTTCTTACTGTTCTGTGCATTCAACTAACAGAGTTGAACCTTACTTTTGATTGAGCAGTTCTGAAACACTCTTTCTGTAGAAAATGCAATTGGACTTTCGGAGCGCTAAGAGGCCTATGGCGGAAAAATTAATACTTCCAAATACAAACTACTCAGAAGCATTCTGTGAAGCTCCTTTCTGTTCTTTGCATTCATGTAACAGAGTTGAACCTTACTTTTGATTGAGCAGTTCTGAAACACCATTTCTGTAGAAAATGCAAGTGGACATTCAGGGCGCTGGGAGGCCTACAGTGGGGAAAGGAATATCTTCAAATAAAAACCAGACAGAAGCAATCTGTGAAACTTCTTACTGTTCTGTGCATTCAACTAACAGAATTGAACCTTTGTTATTATTGAGCAGTTCTGAAACACTCTTTTTGTAGAAAATGCAAGTGAACATTCATGGCGCTAAGAGGCCTATAGTTGAAAAAGTTGTATGTTCAAATAAAAACTACAAAGAAGCTATCTGTGAAACTTCTTACAGTTCTGTGCATTCAACTAACAGAGTTCAACCTTACTTTTGATTGAGCATTTCAGAAACACCCTTTCTGTAGAAAATGCAAGTGGACATTCAGGGCGCTAAGAGGCCTATGGTGGAAAAAGAATACCTTCAAATAAAAACTACACAGAAGCAATCTGCGAAACTTCTTACGGTTGTGTTCTTTAAACTAACACAGTTGAAACTTAATTGTGATTGAACAGTTCTGAAACACTCTTTCTGTAGAAAATGCAAGTGGACATACATGGGCTTAGAGGCCTATAGTGGAAAAGGGAATATCTTCAAACAAAAACTACAAGGAAGCAGTCTGTGAAACTTCTTTCTGTTCTGTGCATTCAACTAACAGAGTTGAACCTTAGTTTTGATTGAGCAGTTCTGAAACACTCTTTCTGTAGAAAATACAAGTGGACATTCATGGCGCTAAGAGGCCTATATTGGAAAAAGGAATAAGTTCAAATAACAACTACATAGAAGATATCTGTGAAACTTCTCTCCGTTCTGTGCATTCAACTAACAGAGTTGAACCTTAGTTTTGATTGAGCAGTTCTGAAACACTCTTTCTGTAGAAAATGCAAGTAGACATTCAGGGTGCTGAGAGGCCCATAGTAGAAAAAGGAATATCTTCAAACAAAAACTACACAGAAGCAGTCTGTGAAACTTCTTTCTGTTCTGTGCATTCAACTAACAGAGTTGAACCTTACTTTTTATTGAGCAGTTCTGAAACACTCTTTCTGTAGAAAATGCAAGTGGACCCTCGGAGCGCTAAGAGGCCTATAGCGGAAAAAGTAATATTTTCAAATAAAAACTACACAGAAACATTCTGTGAAACTTCTTTATGTTCTGTGTACTCAACTAACAGAGTTTAACCTTACTTTTGATTGAGCAGTTCTGAAACACTCTTTCTGTAGAAAATGCAATTGGACATTCAGGGCGATAAGAGGCCTATAGTGGAAAAGGAATATTTTCAAATAAAAACTGCACAGAAGAAATCTGTGAAACTTCTTACTGTTCTGTGCATTCAACTAACAGAGTTGAACCTCAGTTTTGATTGAGCAGTTCTGAAACACTCTTTCTGTAGAAAATACAAGTGGACATTCAGGGCGCTAATAGGACTATAGTGGAAAAAGAAAAAGTTCACATAAAAACTACACAGAAGATATCTGTGAAACTCTCTCTGTTCTGTTCATTCAACTAACGGAGTTGAACCTTACTTTTGATTGAGAAGTTCTGAAACACTCTTTCTGTAGAAAATGCAAGTGGACCTTCGGAGCGCTAAGAGGACTATAGCGGAAAAAAATACCTTTAATTACAAATTACACAGAAGCATTCTGTGAAACTTATTTCTGTTCTTTGCATTCATCTAACAGAGTTGAACCTTATTTTGATTGAGCACTTCTGAAACACCCTTTCTTTAGAAAATGCAATTGGACATTCAGGAAGCTAAGAGGCCTATAGTGGAAAAAGATATAATTTCAAATAAAAACTGCACAGAAGCAATCTGCGAAACTTCTTATTGTTCTGTGCATTCAACTAACATAGTTGAATGGTAGTTTTTATTAGCAGTTCTGAAACGTTCTTTCTATAGAAAATGCAAGTGGACATTCAGGGCGCTGAGAGGCCTATAGTGGGAAAAGGAATATCTTCAAATAAAAACCACACAGAAGCAATCTGTGAAACTTCTTACTGTTCTGTGCATGCAACTAACAGAGTTGAACCTTAGTTATCATTGAGCAGTTCTGAAACACTCTTTCTGTAGAAAATGCAAGTGAACATTCAGGGCGCAAGAGGCCTATAGCGGAAAAATGAATATGTTCAAATAAAAACTACACAGAAGCAATCTGTGAAACTTCTTACTGTTCTGTGCATTCAACTAACAGAGTTGAACCTTAGTTTATATTGAGCAGTTATGAAACAATCTTTCTGCAGAAAATACAAGTGAACATTCAGGGCGCTAAGAGGCCTATAGTTGAAAAATGTATATGTTCAAATAAAAACTACAAAGAAGCTATCTGTGAAACATCTTACAGTTCTATGCATTCAACTATATGGGTTCAACCTTACCTTTGATTGAGCAGTTC
This sequence comes from Nomascus leucogenys, assembly GCF_006542625.1. Classification (NCBI taxonomy): domain Eukaryota; kingdom Metazoa; phylum Chordata; class Mammalia; order Primates; family Hylobatidae; genus Nomascus; species Nomascus leucogenys. The sequence goes on along the minus strand of NW_022097018.1, from coordinate 7,707 downwards.
TGAAACACCCTTTCTGTAGAAAATGCAAGTGGACATTCTGGGCGCTAAGTGGCCTATGGTTTAAAAAGTAATACCTTCAAATAAAAACTACACAGAAGCAATCTGTGAAACTTCTTCCAGTTCTGTTCTTTAAACTAACACAGTTGAAACTTAATTTTGATTGAACTGTTCTGAAACACTCTTTCTGTAGAAAATGCAAGTGGACATACATGGCGCTAGGAGGCCTATAGTGTAAAAGGGAATATCTTCAAACAAAAACTACAAAGACGCAATCTGTGAAACTTCTTTCTGTTCTGTGCATTCAACTAACAGAGATGAACCTTAGTTTTGATTGAGCAGTTCTGAAACCCTCTTTCTGTAGAAAATAGAAGTGGGCATTCAAGGCGCTAAGAGGTCTATAGTGGAAAAAGTAATAAGTTCAAATAAAAACTGCACAGAAGATATCTGTGAAACATATCTCTGTTCTGTGCATTCAACTAACAGAGTTGAACCTTAGTTTCGATTGAGCAGTTCTGAAACACACTTTCTGTAGAAAATACAAGTGGACATTCAGGGCGCTAAGAGGCCTATAGTGGAAAAAGGAATAAGTTCAAATAAAAACTACACAGAAGATATCTGTGAAACTTCTCTCTGTTCTGTGCATTCAACTAACAGATTTGAACCTTACTTTTGATTGAGCAGTTCTGAAACACCCTTTCTGTAGAAAATGCAAGTGGACATTCAGGGCGCTAAGAGGCCTATGGTGGAAAAAGGAATACCTTCAAATAAAAATTACACAGAAACAATCTGTGAAACTTCTTACGGTTCTGTTTTTTAAATTAACACAGTTGAACCTTAATTTTGATTCAACAGTTCTGAAACACTCTTTCTGTAGAAAATGCAAGTGGACATTCATGGCGCTAAGAGGCCATAGTGGAAAAGGGAATATCTTCAAACAAAAACTACAAAGAAGCAATCTGTGAAACTTCTTTCTGTTCTGTGCATTCAACTAACAGAGTTGAACCTTAGTTTTGATTGAGCAGTTCTGAAACAATCTTTCTGTAGAAAATAGAAGTGGACATTCAGGGCGCTAAGATGCCCATAGTGGAAAAAGGAATAAGTTCAAATAAAAACTACACAGAAGATATCTGTGAAACTTCTCTCTGTTCTGTGCATTCTACTAAAAGAGATGAACCTCAGTTTTGATTGAGCAGTTCTGAAACACTCTTTCTGTAGAAAATGCAAGTGGACATTCATGGCGCTAAGAGGCCCATAGTAGAAAATGGAATATCTTCAAACAAAAACTACACAGAAGCAATCTGTGAAACTTCTTTCTGTTGTGTGCATTCAACTAACAGTGGTGAACCTTACTTTTGATTGAGCAGTTCTGAAAAACTCTTTCTGTAGAAAATGCAAGTGGACCTTCGGAGCGCTAAGAGGCCTATAGCGGAAAAAGTAATACCTTCAAATAAAAACTACACAGAAGCATTCTGTGAAACTTCTTCCTGTTCTGTGCATTCAACTAACAGAGTTTAACCTTACTTTTGATTGAGCAATTGTGAAACACTCTTTCTGTAGAAAATGCAATTGGACATTCAGGGCGCTAAGAGGCCTATAGTGGAAAAGGAATATTTTCAAATAAAAACTGCACAGAAGAAATCTGTGAAACTTCTTACTGTTCTGTGCATTCAACTAACAGATTTGAACCTCAGTTTTGATTGAGCAGTTCTGAAACACTCTTTCTGTATAAAATGCAATTGGACATTTAGGGCGCTAAGAGGCCTATAGCGGAAAAATGAATATGTTCAAATAAAAACTACACAGAAGCAGTCTGTGAAACTTCTTACTGTTCTGTGCATTCAACTAACAGAATTGAACCTTACTTTATATTGAGCAGTTATGAAACACTCTTTCTGCAGAAAATGCAAGTGAACATTCAGGGCGCTAAGAGGCCTATAGTGGAAAAAGGAATACCTTCAAATAAAAACTACACAGAAGCAATCTGTGAAACTTCTTACTGTTCTGTGCATTCAACTAACATAGTTGAACGGTAGTTTTTATTGAGCAGTTCTGAAACACTCTTTCTGTAGAAAATGCAACTGGACATTCAGGGCGCTGAGAGGCCTATAGTGGGAAAAGGAATATCTTCAAATAAAAACCACACAGAAGCAATCTGTGAAACTTCTTACTGTTCTGTGCTTTCAACTAACAGAGTTGCACCTTAGCTATTATTGAGCAGTTCTGAAACACTCTTTCTGTAGAAAATGCAAGTGAACATTCAGGGCGCTAAGAGGACTACAGCGGAAAAATGAATATGTTCAAATAAAAACTACACAGAAGAAATCTGTGAAACTTCTTACTGTTCTGTGCATTCAACTAACAGAGTTGAACCTTAGTTTATATTGAGCAGTTCTGAAACACTCTTTCTGTAGAAAATAAAAGTGGACATTCAGGGCGCTAAGAGGACTACAGTGGAAAAAGGAATAGTTCACAGAAAAACTACACAGAAGCTATCTGTGAAACTTCTCTCTGTTCTGTGCATTCAAATAATGGAGTTGAACCTTACATTTGATTGAGAAGTTCTGAAACACTCTTTCTGTAGAAAATGCAATTGGACATTCGTAGCGCTAAGAGACCTACAGCGGAAAAAGTAATACCTTCAAAAACAAACTACACAGAAACATTCTGTGAAACTTCTTTCTGTTCTTTGCATTCATCTAACAGAGTTGAACCTTACTTTTGATTGAGGACTTCTGAAACACCCTTTCTATAGAAAATGCAATTGGACATTCAGGGAGCTAAGAGGCCTATAGTGGAAAAAGGAATATTTTCAAATAAAAACTGCACAGAAGCAATCTGCGAAACTTCTTACTGTTCTGTGCATTCAACTAACATAGTTGAACGTTAGTTTTTATTGAGCAGTTCTGAAACACACTTTCTGTAGAAAATGCAAGTGGACATTCAGGGCGCTGAGAGGCCTATAGTGGGAAAAGGAATATCTTCAAATAAAAAAGACACAGAAGCAATCTGTGAAACTTCTTACTGTTCTGTGCATTCAACTAACAGAGTTGAAACTAAGTTTATATTGAGCAGTTATGAAACACTATTTCTGCAGAAAATGCAAGTGGGCCATCGGAGCGCTAAGAGGCCTATAGCGCAAAAAGTAATACCTTCAAATACAAACTACACAGAAGCATTCTGTGAAACTTCTTTCTGTTCTTTGCATTCATCTAACAGAGTTGAACCTTACTTTAGATTGAGCACTTCTGAAACACTCTTTCTATAGAAAATGAAATTGGACATTCAGGGAGCTAAGAGGCCTATAGTGGAAAAAGGAATATATTCAAATAAAAACTGCCCAGAAGCAATCTGCGAAACTTCCTACTGTTCTGTGCATTCAACTAACATAGTTGAACGGTAGTTATTATTGAGCAGATCTGAAACACTCTTTCTGTAGAAAATGTAAGTGGACATTCAGGGCGATGAGAGGCCAATCGTGGGAAAAGGAATATCTTCAAATAAAAACCACACAGAAGCAATCTGTGAAACTTCTTTCTGTTCTGTGCATTCAACTAACAGAGTTTAACCGTACATTTGATTGAGCAGTTATGAAACACTCTTTCTGTAGAAAATGCAAGTGGACATTCAGGGCGCTAAGAGGCCTATAGTGGAAAAGGAATATTTTGAAATAAAAACTGCACAGAAGAAATCTGTGAAACTTCTTACTGTTCTGTGCATTCAACTAACCGATTTGAACCTCACTTTTGATTGAGCAGTTCTGAAACACTCTTTCTGTAGAAAATGCAATTGGACATTTAGGGCGCTAAGAGGCCTATAGCGGAAAAATGAATATGTTCAAATAAAAACTACACAGAAGCAATGTGTGAAACTTCTTACTGTTCTGTGCATTCAACTAACAGAATTGAACCTTACTTTATATTGAGCAGTTATGAAACACTCTTTCTGCAGAAAATGCAAGTGAACATTCAGGGCGCTAAGAGGCCTATGGTGGAAAAAGTAATACCTTCAAATAAAAACTACACAGAAACAATCTGTGAAACTTCTTACGGTTCTGTTCTTTAAACTAACACAGTTGAACCTTAATTTTGATTGAACAGTTCTGAAACACTCTTTCTGTAGAAAATGCAAGTGGACATTCATGGAGCTAAGAGGCCTCTGGTGGAAAAGGGAATATCTTCACACAAGAACTACACAGAAGCAATCTGTGAAACTTCTTTCTTTTGTGTGCATTCAACTAACGGAGATGAACCTTACATGTGATTGAGTAGTTCTGAAAAACTCTTTCTGTAGAACATGCAAGTGGACCTTCGGAGCGCTAAGAGGCCTATAGCGGAAAAAGTAATATCTTCAAATAAAAACTACACAGAAGAATTCTCTGAAACTTCTTCCTGTTCTGTGCATTCAACTAACAGAGTTTAACCTTACTTTTGATTGAGCAGTTCTGAAACACTCTTTCTGTAGAAAATGCAGTTGGACTTTCAGATCGCTAAGAGGCCTATAGTGGAATAGGAATATTTTCAAATAAATACTGTACAGAATAAATCTGTGAAACTCCTTACTGTTCTGTGCATTCAACTAACAGAGTTGAACCTCAGTTTTGATTGAGCAGTTCTGAAACACTCTTTCTGTAGAAAATACAAGTGGACATAAGGGCGCTGGGAGGCCAATAGTGGGAAAAGGAATAGCTTCAAATAAAAACCACACAGAAGCAATCTGTGAAACTTCTTTCTTTTCTGTGCATTCAACTAACAGAGTTTAACCGTACTTTTGATTGAGCAGTTCTGAAACACTCTTTCTGTATAAAATGCAATTGGACATTTAGGGCGCTAAGAGGCCTATAGCGGAAAAAGAAATATGTTCAAATAAAAACTACACAGAAGCAATCTGTGAAACTTCTTACTGTTCTGTGCATTCAACTAACGGAATTGAACCTTACTTTATATTGAGCAGTTATGAAACACTCTTTCTGCAGAAAATGCAAGTGAACATTCAGAGCGTAAGAGGCCTATAGTTGAAAAAGGCATATGTTCAAATATAAACTACAAAGAAGCTATATGTGAAACTTCTTACAGTTCTGTGCATTCAACTAACAGAGTTCAACCTTACTTTTGATTGAGCAGTTCTGAAACACTCTTTCTGCAGAAAATGCAAGTGAACATTCAGGGCGCTAAGAGGCCTATGGTGGAAAAGGAAATACCTTCAAATAAAAACTACACAGAAACAATCTGTGAAACTTCTTACTGTTCTGTGCATTCAACTAACAGAGTTGAACCTTAGTTTATATTGAGCAGTTATGAAACACTCTTTCTGTAGAAAATACAAGTGGACATTCAGGGCGCTATGAGTACTATAGTGGAAAAAGGAAAATGTTCACAAAAAAACTACACAGAAGCTATCTGTGAAACTTCTCTCTGTTCTGTGAATTCAAATAACGGAGTTGAACCTTAGTTTTGATTGAGAAGGTCTGAAACACTGTTTCTGTAGAAAATGCAAGTGGACCTTCGGAGCGCTAAGAGTCCTATAGCGGAAAAAGTAATACCTTCAAATACAAACTACACAGAAGCATTCTGTGAAACTTCTTTCTGTTCTTTGCATTCATCTAACAGAGTTGAACCTTACTTTTGATTGAGCACTTCTGAAACACCCTTTCTATAGAAAATGCAATTGGACATTCAGGGAGCTAAGAGGCCTATAATGGAAAAAGGAATATTTTCAAATAAAAACTGCACAGAAGCAATCTGCGAAAATTCTTACTGTTCTGTGCATTCAACTAACATAGTTGAACGGTAGTTTTTATTGAGCAGTTCTGAAACACTCTTTCTGTAGAAAATGCAACTGGACATTCAGGGCGCTGAGAGGCCTATAGTGGAAAAGGAATATCTTCAAATAAAAACCACACAGAAGCAATCTGTGAAACTTCTTACTGTTCTGTGCTTTCAACTAACAGAGTTGCACCTTAGTTATTATTGAGCAGTTCTGAAACACTCTTTCTGTAGAAAATGCAAGTGAACATTCAGGGCGCTAAGAGGACTAAGCGGAAAAATGAATATGTTCAAATAAAAACTACACAGAAGAAATCTGTGAAACTTCTTCCTGTTCTGTGCATTCAACTAACAGAGTTGAACCTTAGTTTATATTGAGCAGTTATGAAACACTCTTTCTGTAGAAAATAAAAGTGGACATTCAGGGCGCTAAGAGGACTACAGTGGAAAAAGGAATAGTTCACAGAAAAACTACACAGAAGCTATCTGTGAAACTTCTCTCTGTTCTGTGCATTCAAATAACGGAGTTGAACCTTACATTTGATTGAGAAGTTCTGAAACACTCTTTCTGTAGAAAATGCAATTGGACATTCGTAGCGCTAAGAGACCTACAGCGGAAAAAGTAATACCTTCAAATACAAACTACACAGAAGCATTCTGTGAAACTTCTTTCTGTTCTTTGCATTCATCTAACAGAGTTGAACCTTACTTTTGATTGAGCACTTCTGAAACACCCTTTCTATAGAAAATGCAATTGGACATTCTGGGAGCTAAGAGGCCTATAGTGGAAAAAGGAATAAGTTCAAATAAAAACTACACAGAATATATCTGTGAAACTTCTCTCTGTTCTGTGCATTCAACTAACAGAGTTGAACCTTAGTTTTGATTGAGCAGTTCTGAAACACTGTTTCTGTAGAAAATGCAAGTGGACATTCATGGCGCTAAGAGGCCCATAGTAGAAAAACGAATATCTTCAAACAAAAACTACACAGAAGCAATCTGTGAAACTTTTTTCTGTTCTGTGCATTCAACTAACAGAGTTGAACCTTACTTTTGATTGAGCAGTTTTGAATCACTCTTTGTGTAGAAAATGCAAGTGGAAATTCGGAGCGATAAGTGGCCTAGAGCGGAAAAAGAAATATCTTCAAATAAAAACTTCACAGAATCATTCTGTGAAACTTCTTTGTGTTCTGTGCATTCAACTAACAGAGTTTAACCTTACTTTTGATTGAGCAGTTCTGAAACACTCTTTCTGTAGGAAATGCAATTGGACATTCAGGACGCTAAGAGGCCTGTAGTGGAAAAGGAATATTTTCAAATAAAAACCGCACAGAAGAATTCTGTGAAACTTCTTACTGTTCTGTGCATTCAACTAACAGAGTTGAACATCAGTTTTTATTGAGCAGTTCTGTAACACTCTTTCTGCAGAAAATGCAAGTGGACTTTCGGAGCGCTAAGAGGCCTGTAGCGGAAAAAGTAATATCTTCAAATAAAAACTACACAGATCATTCTGTGAAACTTCTTTCTGTTCTTTGCATTCATCTAACAGAGTTGAAACTTACTTTTGATTGAGCACTTCTGAAACTCCCTTTCTATAGAAAATGCAATTGGACATTCACGGAGCTAAGAGGCCTATAGTGGAAAAGGTAATATTTTCAAATAAAAACTGCACAGAAGCAATCTGCTGAACTTCTTTCTGTTCTGTGCATTCAAATAACATAGTTGATCGGTAGTTTTTACTGAGCAGTTCTGAAACACTCTTTCTGTAGAAAATGCAAGTGGACATTCAGGGCGCTGAGAGGCCTATAGCGGAAAAATGAATATGTTCAAATAAAAACTACACAGAAGCAATCTGTGAAACTTCTTTCTGTTCTGTGCATTCAACTAACAGAGTTCAACCTTACTTTTGATTGAGCAGTTCTGAAACACCATTTCTGTAGAAAAT
>NW_022097017.1:0-30809 GCF_006542625.1 Nomascus leucogenys | reverse complement strand
AGTTCTCACAAGATCTGGTCATTTAAAAGGGTGTGGCCCCTCCTTCCTCCATTCTCTCTCACTCCTGCTTTCGCCATGTGTAAAGTGCCTTCTCCCACTTGGCCTTCTGCCTTTATTTAAAATTCCCTGAAGCTTCACCAGAAGCCAAGCAGATGAACATACCATGCTTCCTGTAAATCCTGCAGAACCATGAGCCAGTTAAACCTCTTGTCTTTATAAATTATGCAGTCTCCAGTGTTTCTTTATAGCAATGCAAGAATAGACTGATACACTCAGTGATCTCCAATATAACACAAAAACAATTCAAAAATTGTCAGAAAAATTTAACAAAGAGATCGAAATAACTTTTAAAAGTCAAACAGAAGTCTTAGAACTGAGAAATATATTTGCTGAACTAAAAGTTTATTAGAGGCTCTCAACAGCAGAATCCACCAAGCCAAAAAAAAAAAAAAAATCAGTGAGCTCAAAGCCTATTTGAAATTACACAGTCAGAGAAGTAAAACAGAAAAAAGAATGAAAAGGAATGAAATTTTCCACAAAATATATAAACTTACCTCAAAAAAGCCAAATCTGAGAATTTTGATGTTCAAGAGGGAGTTGAGTAGGAGCAATGGGTAGAAAGTTTATTTAAAAAAGGAATAATAGAAACATTCCTAAACTTGAGAAAGAGATCAATATCCAGGTACAGAAAGATTAGAGAACACCAAACAGGGTTCAACCCAAATAAGACTACCCCCAAAATATAATAATCAATCTCTCAAAGGTCAAAGACAAAAAGAATTCAAAAAGCAGCAACAGAAAAAAAGGCAAAAAACTTAGGAAGAAGCTCCAATTCATCTCCCAGCAGACTTCTCAATGGAAATCACACACACTTGGAAGTAGGGGGACAATATTTTCAAAGTTCTGAAGAAAAAAAAACCTGTCATTCAAGAATACTTTATCTTGCAAAGCTATTCTTTATATATGAAGGAGAGAGAAATCTTTCCCGGATAAACAAAAGCTAAGAGAATTCACCGTTACCAGACCTTCTTACAAAGAACTGCTAAGGGAGTTTTCAAAGTTTTCTTTCCAAAAAATACACTAATGTGCACAAAGAAACATTTGAAGACATAAAATCCACGTGTGAAATTAAATACAAAAACAAACTCAGAATACTTCAATACTGTAATTGTGGCATACAGTCCCCTTACAATTCTAGTATGAAGCCTAAAAAATGAGTCAATAAAAAAACAATAATAGCTAAGTTACAGGCAATATACAAATATGTACATTGAGACAACCAAAAGTCAAAATGTGAAGGAATTGAGTTAAAATGCAGAGAAGTTTTTAGTTTTTTCTTCGTTAGCTTTTACTATTTTTTTGATATAAGTTATCTATTTAATGTAAGTTGTTATATCTATAAGATATTTTTGTAAGCCTCATAGTAACTACAATGCAAAACCCTAGAACAGATACACTAAAAATTAAAAGCAATGAATTAAAACATACTACCAGGGAAAATTACGTAGCCATGAAGGATAACAGCAAGAAAGGAAGAAAGAGAGGAGATAAAAAACAACCAGAAAACCAGCAACAAAATGTCTGTAGTAAGTCCTTACTTACTAGTAACAACACAGAATGTAAATGGACTCGGTTTTTCAATTAAAAGACATAGAGTGGCTGAAGGATACAGAAGCAAGACTCAAATATGCTGCCTATAAGAAATCCATCTCACCTATAAAGACACACACATAGACTAAAAGTGAAGGGATGGGAAGATATGCCAAGCAAGTGGGAATCAAAAAGAACAGGAATTGCTATACTTACATCAGACTACAAGTCAAAAGTGACTACAAGTCAAAGAGAAAGAAGGTCACTATATTATGATAAGTGGGTCAATACAGCAAGAAGATATCACAATTATAAATAGCTATGAACCCAACACCATGGCACCCAAGAATTCAAGCAAACATTAATGGAACTAAAGAGAGAGATACACTGTAATGCTACAGTAGGGGTTTCAACACCCTACTCTTAGTAATGGACAGATCATCTAGATAGAAAATCAATAAAGAGACATTGGAATTAGACACTAGACTGCAAAGACCTAACTGACATTTACAAAACATTTCACTCAATTGCTACAGAATACACATTCCTTTCATCAACATGTACAACCTTCTCCAGGACAGACCATATTTTAGGCCAGTAAAACAAATCTCAACAAATGTTTAAAAAGTAGAAATCATATCTAGTATCTTTTCTGACCACAATCAAATAAAACTATAAATCAATAATAAGAGAAACCTTGAAAATTACACAATCACATGAAAGTTAAACAACATGCTTCTGAATTACCAATGGGTCAATGAAGAGATTACAAGGGAAATTTAAAAGTTTCTTGGAACAACGGAAAATGGAAATACAGCACACTAAAATCTATGGGAGACTGCAAAACAGTACTAAAAGGGAAGTTTATAACAATAAATGCCTACATTTAAAAAGTTGAAAGCCTTCAAACAAACAACCAAACAATCCACTTCAAGGAACTAGAAAAGCAAGAACAAACCAAACTCAAAATTAGAAGAGGCAAAGAAATAACAAACATAAGTACAGAAATCAATAAAATTGAGAAAAAAATACAGAAAATCAAATATAAAACAAAAAATTCTTTTTTAAAAAAGAGAAAATGGACAAACCTTTACATAGACTAAGACAAAAAGGAGACAAGAAACAAAGAGATAAAATAGAAATAAAAAGGGGACATAACATATGAGACAACAGAAATACAAAGAATTATTAGAGAATATTATGAACAACTATATGCTAACAAACTAGAAAACCTACAGGAATGCATAAATTCCTGGACACGTACAACCTGTCAAAATTAAACCATGAAGAAACAGAAAACCTCAACAAACCAACAATGAGTAATGAAATCAAAGCTGTAATAAAGTCTCCTGTCAATGAAAAGTCCAGGACCTGCTGGCTTCACTGCTGTATTCTACCAAACATTTAAAGAAGAACTAATGCCAATACCCAAACTCTTCAAGAAAATTAAAGAAGAGGAAATACTTTCAATCTTATTCTGAGGCAAACATTACCCTGATACAAAACCAGACTAGAACACACACACAAAAAAAGAAAACTACTATCCCATATGATTGAGAAACATAGATGCAAACATTCTCATGAAAATACTGGAAACGGAGGCCAGCAGTGGCTCACACCTGTAATCCCAGCACTTTTGGAGGCCTAGGAAGGCAGATCATAAGGTCGGGAGTTCAGGACCAGCCTGACCAACATGGTGAAACCCTGTCTCTACCAAAATTACAAAAATTAGCTGGGCTTGGTTGTGTGCACCTTAATCCCAGCTACTCAGAAGGCTGAGTCAGGAGAATCACTTGAACTCGGGGGCAGAGTTTGCAGTGAGCTGAGATTGTGCCACTGCTCTCCAGCCTGGGCAACACAGCAGGACTCCATCTCAAAAAGAAAAGAAAATACTGCAAACTGAATTCAAATTAAAAAAGATCATCTACTATGATCAAGTGGGATTCACCCAAGGGAGGCTGAACATAGGATGGTTCAACATGAACAAATCAATAAACATGAAACATCACATCAACAAAACCAAGACAAACACCATATAATCATTTCAATAGATGCTGAAAAATCATTCAAGAAAATTCAGCATATCTTTATGATAAAACCCCCAACAAAGGTATAGAAAGAACATACCTCAAGATAATAAAGGCTGTATATGACAAACCCACAGCCAGCATCATATTAAAAAGGGAACATTTAAAAGCCTTTCCTCTAAGATCTAGAACAAGACAAGGGCAGCCACTTGTATCACTTTTATTCAACAATATACTGAAGTTCTGGCCAGAGCAATTAGGCAGGAGAAAGAAATAAAGGGCATCTAAATTGGAAAGGAAGAAGTCAGATTGCATGAAGATGATGTGATCTTATATTCAGAAAAACCTAAAAACTCCACCACAAAACTGTTAGAACTGATAAACAAATTCAGTAAATTTGAAGGATACAAAAATCAACATACAAAACCAGTGGTATTATATACACCAGTAGTAAACATTCTATAAAAGAAATCAAGAAAGCAATAACATTTACAATTGCTATAAAGAATATAAAAGACCTAGGAATCAATTTAAACAAAGAAGTGAAATATCTTTACTAGAAGAACCATAAAACATTGATTAAAAAAATTGAAGAGGGCACAAAAAAATGGAAATATATCCCATGCTCGTGGATTGGAAGAATTAATATTATATATTAATAATACTATCCAAAGCAATTCACAGATTCAATGCAATTCCTATCAAAATACCAGCGATGCTTTTCACAGAACAGAAATTAATATGGAACCAGAAAAGACCCTTAATAGCCAAAGCTATCCTGAGCAAAAAGAATAAAGCTAGAGGTATCACCCTACCTGACTTTAAAATATACTACAAAGCTATAGTAAATCAGCATGGTAATGGCATAAAAAAAATACATAGACCAATGGAACAGAATAGAGGACTCAGATATAAATCCACCTATTTACAGTCAACTCATTCAACAAGGTTCCAAGAACATACAATTGGGACAGTCTCTTCAATAAACAGTGCTGGAAAAACTGGATAAACATATACAGAAGAATGAAGCTAGACCCGTATCTCTTGCCACATACAAAAATCAAATCAAAATGGATTGTAGACTTAAGTCTAAGACCTGAAACTATGAAACTACTAAAAGAAAATTGGAGGAAATGCTCCAGTACATTGATCTGGGCAACAGTTTTTTGTGTAAGACCTCATAAGCACAGGCAACAACAGTAAAAATAGACAAATGTGATTATATCAAATTAAAAATCTTCTGCACAGAAAAAAAATAGCAAGGTGATGAAACAGCTCACAGAATGAGAAAATATTTACAAATTATTCACCTGACAAGGAATTAATAACCAGAAAATATAAGGAGTTCAAACAACTCAATAAAAAAAGACCCAAATAATTCAACTAAAAATGGGCAAAATAATTGAATAGACATTTCTCAAAAAAGACATACAGATGGCCATATGAAAATATTGTCAGCATAAATTATCAGGGAAATGCAAATTAAAACAATAATAAGATATCATCTCCAACAACAGTTAGAATGGCTTTTATCAAAAAGAGGGAATAACAGATGCTGGCTAGAATGTGGACAAGGAGAACTCTATCTCCTCGTACACTGTTGGTGGAAATGTAATAGCACAGCCACTATGGAAAATGGTATAGAGCTTTCCCAAAAAACTGAAAACAGAACTTCTATAAGATCCAGCAATTCCACTACTGGGTATACATCCAAAAGAAAGGAAATCAATTTATTGTCCAGTTATCTGTACTCCCATGTTTATTGCAGCACAATTTACAATAGCCAAAATATGGAATCTGCCTAAGTGTCCATCAGTGAATGAATGGATAAAGTACATATGGTAAATATACACAATGGAATATTATTCAGCCACAAAAAGAATGAAATTCTGTCATTTGCAGCAACATAGGTGGAACTGGGAGTCATTATGAAGTGAAGTAGGCCAAGCACATAAAGACAAATATAACATATTCTAACTCATATGTGTGAGCTAAAAAGTGGACCTCATTAAAATAGAGAGTAAATGAAGGTTACCAGAGGCTGGGAAATGTAGAGGGGAAAAGGAGACAAAGAAGGGTTTATGAATGAGTAAAAATATACCTTTAGAAAAAATAAAACCTAGTGTTCAGTAGGTTGACTATAGAAAACATTAATCGATGATACATTTCAAAATAGCTAGGAGAGAATAATTTGAATGTTCTAATGTAAAGATAAATATTTAGGTGACAGATATCCCAATTACCCTGATTTGACTACAGATGAATGCATCCAATTATATGTACCCCCAACTATATACATCTAATATGTATCAATATAAAGAAGTGAATCAAATTACCCAGTGTCAGGTATTTTGTTGTATCGGTGGAAACAAACTAAGACAAGTCTTGTGCCCCAGAAAAGTGCATCTAAGTAAAACAAATTATTGCTTATCTATTCTTACATCATAGTTCCCTTGACCAAGCAACATCAGAATTCAATCCCAGGATTACTCACAGGGATCACCGTTGTATTCTTGGTGTGATTTTTTTTAGATTGTAACATATTCCTCCCTTATCAGGCCAAGTACATCCCCTACTAGGTTATGCTGGATTTAACCCTCATTATCATCCTCATAGCCATGTGAGTGGGGACAGATTCTGAGAGACACATCTGATACTTCATTGAGGGGAGATTCTTTGCAGCATCTTCCAGCATAGTAGAAGTGCCAGCTTCTTGCTTAGGGCAAGATGAGCTACGTCTGCAAGCCCAAAGGCTCACAGGGAGTTGCAGAATTTCATTTCAATGTCCCTGTCCACGTGTCTCCATCTCTGTGTTTCAGAATCTTTCAGGTTTATTCATCCGGGCTGGGTTCTTCACAGAACAGGAATACCTTGGTTGAAATTTCAAATGTCTCTGGAATGCTGCAACTCCAACGATTAAAGTTTCCAGCCTTGGCCTCAACTGTGTCTGCCTCCAACACAGTTGATAAAAGGATCATTGTGAACTATCAGAGCTTTACAAGAAGAAGCTAATCTGGCTCTCACACAGCTACCAACTGCTTGTTTAACAGCCTTCACTCTTTGATAGGTGTCAATCATAACTTAAGGCAAACTAGTCAACTCTTCTGAGTGTTTAAGCATTTTCTTCCCTGCCTCTTCCATAATGTTTCAAATATCGACATCATTACACCTGTGACAGCATGTCTTTCCACTAAAACATTTTCCCAGTTCAACACCAGGAAATCTCTGCCAATTGAACTGGAACTTTGTGCCAGGAATTATCCATGCTCACTTATTAGGGAGGACGGTGTCCTTCACCTGCTGAGAGGTCAGGAGTGAGTCAGTCTTCCACATCCCCACTTGAGACCTGTTTTCTTGGACTATCTGATACTGTTTGTGTTAATCCAGATACTGCAAGAAAAAACATTAAGGCCAGTCTTTAAGCTTGCCAGAGTTTAAAAGAGGAAATGCTTAAAGGCAAGAGGCCTGAGGAGCCTAAAAGGTCTGTCAGACCACAGATGAAGGAGAGAGGAAAGAAAGTTCAGGTGGAAGCATGCTTGCAAGTCTGACCTTCAAGTGAAAGAGAGGAAGGAAGAACATTAAACCATGGAGGACTGTCTCTAGAGCCTATGCTTTGCATTATAAAAAACATACGACATATAAAATGAGTAGACCATGCTTTACTTAACATCAGGGAAAATTAGAATGAGTATATTAGTTGATCCAGTGCCTTTACAACAAAATATATTGCTTTTCTTCCTGAAGTTTAATCATTCCATGGTATTACCAATGTTTGCTTGTCTTTGCTCAATAACCTCCACTGTATGTCTTGTAGTGTATTTTGAAAACTGTAATATTATTAATTTTGCTAGTTAGGTGAATGAAGATATAAAAAATTTACTTATTGTTTAGGCACTATCTGATTCACTTGAGAATCAACTCATGTAGACATGACTATATTATAATATTATAAATAAGATTTCATCTTAAATCTCTGACTAAGCCTGAAGTTTATTTTAATTGAAAATTTAGACTAATTTTAAAAGTCGGTCAAAAAATAAGTCAAACTATAGGCTAGGAGAGGCATATCTGGTAAAAGACTGTTATCTAAAATATGAAAGAGGCCAGAGTGAGACTCAAACCTGTAATCTCAACACTTTGGGAGGCCAAGTTGGGAGGATTGCTTGAGATCAGGAGTTCAAGACCAGCTGGGAAACTAGGGAGACTCGTCTCTACAAAATATACAAATATATATTAGCTAGACATGACAGCATTTGCCTGTAGCCATAGCGCTGGAGGCTGAGAGGGAGGGATCAGTTGAGCCCAGGATGTCAAGGCTGCAGTGAGCTGTGATTGTGCACCATGCTCTAGCCTGGTGACAGAGTCACTTTGTCTCTAAAAATATAAAAAAAATAATTTAATTTTTTTAAGTCTGCTCATTTCAGATTTAGTAAAAAAAAAAACAGGCCGGGCGCGGTGGCTCACGCCCGTAATCCAGCACTTTGGGTAGGCCGAGGCGGGTGGATCGTGAGGTCAGGATCGAGACCATCCTGGCTAACATGGTGAAACCCCGTCTCTACTAAAAATACAAAAATTAGCCAGGTGTGGTGGCAGGCACCTGAGTCCAGCTGCTCGGGAGGCTGAGGCAGGAGAATGGCATGAACCTGGAAGGAGAACTTGCAGTGAGCCGAGATCGCGCCACTGCACTCCAGCCTGGGCGACAGAGTGAGACTCTGTCTCAAAAACAAAAAACAAAAAACCAAAAGCAAAAACTTCCCAAATAAAATATACAATGAACTCTTAAAATCCAACAATAAAACAAAAACAATTTTTTAAATGGCAAAAGCCCTGAATGTATACCTCATCAAATAAAATATTCAGATGGAAAATAAGCATAAGAAAAGATGCTTAACATCATATGCTGTTAGGGATTTCAAAACAACAATAGGTACCCTACACACCTTTCAAATGGCCCAAATCCAAGACACTGACTATACCAAGTGCTGATGGGGGTGTAGAACAAGAAATTCATTCATTGCTGCAAAATGGTTCAGCTATTTCTTACAAACTTACCATACAATTCAGCAATGTACCCATTGTTATTTAATCAAATAATTGAAAATTTATGTCCACACGAATGCTTGTGCATGAATATTTATAGTAGCTTTATTCATTATTGCCAAAACTTGAAAAAACCAAAATGCCCATTAGAATGATGGGTAAAAAATGTGGCACACCCAGAAATTGGAAAACTTGTTTAGCACTGAAAATAAATGAGCTATCAAAACATGAAAGACATGAAGCAATCTTAAATGCATGTTACTAAGTGAAGGAAGCAGTCTGAAAAGGCTACATACTTTATAATTCTAACTATATGACATTCTGGAAAAGCAAACCTATAGAGTCAATGAAAAGATCAGTGGTTGCCGGAGGTTATTGAGGAGGAATAATGGTAGGCAAAGCATAGACAATTTTTAAGTCATTAAAACTATTCTGTGTGATACTATAAAAGGTAAATGCATGTTTATTATACATTTGTCCAAAGCCCATGGACTATACTACAAAATGAGCCCCTTAATCGGAAAAACTATGGACTTTGAATAGATAATGGATATGTCAGTCTAAGTTCATCAATTGTAAAAACAGGTACACTACATTGTGGGATACTGATAGTGGAGAAGTGTGTGTGGCAGGGTGGGGGGTGTGGGGTGTATATGCGAACTCTATGTTGTGCACAATTTTACTGTGAAACTGAACTGCTCTTAAAGTCTACTGAAGAAAAAGGAAATTTTTCTAGTGGACCTTAGGAAAGATGTTCATCCCTTGATTAAAAAACATGAGTAAGGATTTAAAAAAAACTCTCTAAGTCTTGGTGTCCCTAAATTCTGCTTCATTAATAGTCAGAAGAGGACTTTTTGTTGTGATTTTTGTTCATGGTATGGTGAGATAGATCAATTTTATAATTGCCTGGTTTCTCATAAGAATCTCCATTATCATCTTGTCTGTGTATTTATGGCAAATTTCTTCCACTTAGGAATCAGATCTATAACTTCTGAGAAAATCAATGCATTTTATATGATGGCTGTTGATGTGTCACCTTGAATAGTCTGAACCACAGCGCCAAGAAATCCCTCTCAAGTATGTTTAGGGTGGGTTCGCCAGGGACTCAAGAGACTTGGAGAAACTAAAGGGAGCAGCAGCCATTTTTAGCTACATATACCTTGTTCCAGTTATTCAGTCAAACACTGATCTATGTCTTTGTGAAGGAATTTTATGAATGAGATTAAATATTCTAATTGGTTGACTTTATTAAAAAGGGAGATTATCTTGTGTGGCCTGATTTAATCCGTTGAAAGGTCTTTAAGTATGCTGAGGCCTTCTCTCAGGTAGAGCCTCCCACTAGTGGACAACAAGCCTTAGCTCCTGCCTCTGGGCTTCCGGCCTGCTCATGACCTTCCCTTCCTGCCTGCCTGCCCAGCAGGCTTTGGGATCCTATAATTATATCAACAAATAAGACATAAAATTGCTCACATGTATATATAATCTCCTACTGGGCTCTGCTTCTCTGAACTCTGACTGATACTTTTCTTTCACTGAATATCTAATATTTCATTGAAGTCTGAACTTTGATAAAATTCAGGATGGAAAAGTAGGAAGGGAAAGTGAGATAAAAATAGGATGGAGGGAGAAAAGAAGGAAGGGTGTTTTTATTATTGTACTTTTATGTTCAGATGTTAAACACCTTTTTTAAAAAGGAATGCTTATTTTGTCTTTCAAATGATTATGTTCAACAACTTTTGACATCTTGTCTAAAATTGCATATAACTATATGCTAGTAATAGATATCAGTATTGAATCAATAACACTAGGAATATGTGAAACATCAACATTTCCCAGAGTGAACGCTTGGTTTTGTATCCAGTTTTGGATTACAGGCCAGAAATTTTCCTGCTAATAGGTTTATGCATGATAATTCTCTACAGTTTAGTGTAATTAGTACTTTCCTACAGCACATTCTCTTATAACCTACTCAATAGCATCCAAGTAAAATAGAATTTCTCTTTTAATTAGTGAACACTGGAATACCAATGTATTGGTCCATTTTCATGCTGCTGATAAAGATGTACCTGAGACTCAGAAGAAAAAGAGGGGTTAATTGGACTTACAGTTCCACACAGATGTGGAGGCCTAGAAAGTGGCAGGAGGTGAAAGGCACTTCTTACATGGTGGTGGCAAGAGAAAATGAGGAAGATACAAATCAGAAACCCCTGATAAAACCATTAGATCTTGTGAGACTTATTCACTACCATGAGAAGGGTATGGGGGAACTGCCCCCATGATTCAAATGATCTCCCACTGGGGTCCCTCCCACAACACATGAAAATTATGGTAGTACAATTCAAGATGAGATTTGGGTGAGGACACAGCCAACCATATCATTTCACCCCTGGCCCCTCCCAAATCTCATGTCCTCACATTTCAAAACCAATCATGCCTTCCCAACAGTTCCCCAAAGTCTTAACTCATTTCAGCATGAACCCAAAACTTCACAGTCCAAAGTCTCATCTGAGACAAGGCAAGTCCCTTCTGCCTATGAGCCTATAAAATCAAAAGCAACCAGCTATTTCCTAGATACAATGGGGGTACAGGTATTGGGTAAATACAGTCATTCCAAATTGGAGAAATTGGCCAAAACAAAGGGGTTACAGGGCCCATGCAAGTCTGAAATCCAGCAGGGTGGTCAAATTTTAGAGCTCCAAAATGTCTCCTTTGGCTCCAGGTCTCACATCCAGGTCATGGTGATGCAAGAGGTGGGTTCCGATGGTCTCAAGGAGCTCTGCCCCTGTGGCTTTCTCCCAGCTGCTTTCATGGCCTGGCATTGAGTGTCTCCAGCTTTTCCAGGCCTATGGTGCAGCTGTAGGTGGATCTACCATTCTGGGGTCTGAAGGATGGTGGCCCTCTTCTCACAACTCCACTAGGCAGTGCCCCAGAGGGACTCTGTAATTGGGGCTCCAACCCCATTTTTCCCTTCCACACTGCCCCTAGCAGAGGTTCTCTCCATGAGGGATCCTCCCCTGCAGCAAACTTCTGCCTGGGCATCCATATCAACCAACACTCCAATCAAAATAATAAACAAAAAATAAGTTTTTTATTTAAAATAGTGAAGTAGTAAAGTTTTATATTTATCTCAAAAACATATACTATAAAACATTTTTTAACTTTTTTATAGATTTATAATTTTAAGCTATATTAAATGTATGCAGAAAATATGCTAAACATCACAAATTTGAAGAAAAAGTAGTTGATTTTGCAATCGGCAAGAATTAATATAGAATTCATTTGCTTATCTGGGCACCGTGGTGCATGCCTATAGTCCCAGCTACTTGGGAGGCTGAGGTGGAAGGATTGCTTGATCCTGGGAGGTAAAGGCTTCAGTGAGCCGAGATCACACTACTGCCCTCCAGCCTACATAGCAGAGTGAGACTCTGCCTCAAAAAAAAAAAAAATCCATCTGCTTATTTACTTTCTAACTAAGCAATGAGGGAGAGAGAGATAGTGGTTTCTTTTTTTACACAGGTTAAGCATCTCTAATCCAAAATCCAATATCAAATGCCCCCAAATCTGAAATTATCTGAATGCTGACCTGATGCCACAAGTGTAAAGTTCCATGCCTGACCTTCTGTGACAGGTCACAGTCTAAGCACAGGCACACAATGTAGTCTATTCAGTGTCCCCAAGATAAAAAGACTCTCCCAGCCCCTTCAATGATGATATATCTTTTTTTTGCACAGGCCCAGATTCCCCCATCTAAGCATGCTCTCAAAGGGAAATAAAATGGCATGTGTGCAGGCCATATTGGCAATGGCAAGTTTCCCACTGGTTACTCTGTTCCTGAATCACTATAAAATACCTGAGACTGGGTAATTTATAAAGAAGAGGTTAATTGGCTCATAGTCTGCAGGCTGTACAAGAGTGGCGCCAGCATCTGCTCAGCTTCTGGTGAGGCCTTAGGAAGATTTACTCATGGTAACAGATGAAGTGGGAACAGACACATCACATGGTGAAAGAGGGAGCAAGAGAGAGAGAAGTGGGAGGTTCCCGACTTTTAAACAACCAGGTCTTATGTGAACTAACTGAGCAAGAACTCTCATCACCAAGCGGATAGTGCTAAACCGTTCATAAGGGATTTGTCCCCATGATTCAATCACCTCCTACCAGACCCCCAACCTCAATATTGGGAATCACATTTCAACTTGAGAGTTGGAGGGGAAAATACTGAAATTATATCACCATGATGACCCACATGGGGCAAAGACCTATGAGCATTTCTCTCTGTGGATTTTTGTTCATTTTGTTTGCATATTCTTTGTTCTGTGGTGTAAAGATATTGTTGAAAATGTCAAAAAGGCCCACAGATACCCCATGGGTAACAGTGATAAGAAAAAGAGGAAGCGTTTATGTTTATCTGTAGCACAGAAAGTCAAGCTGCTGGAGAAACCAACAGTAGTGTGAGTATGAAACATCTCACAGAAGAGTGTGGTGGTGGAATGACCACCATATATGACCTGAAGATAAACTGTTGAAGTTCTACCCTGAAAGTGACAAACAGCCATTAAAGGAAAACACTACATACAGCTAAAAATACGGATCTCAGTCATGTATTGAAAGTGTAGATCCATCAGCGTCACAGTGAACACATGACACTTAATGATATGCTGATCATGAAACAAGCAAAGATCTGTCATGATGAACTGATAAAGGGAACTGTGAATGTTCAATAGGCTGGCTGTAGAAGTTTTTTAAAAACACATAGCATTAAATTTTTAAAGAATTGTGGTGACAAAGCATCTACTGATCTTGAAATAGAGGAGAAATTATTGACAAATTTGCCAGGGTCATTGCTGATGAAATTTTGACTCCAGGTCAAGTCTATAATGCTGATGAAATATCACTGTTTTGGTGTTACTGCCCCAGGAAGACACTGACTACGCTGATGAGACAGCCTACAGTAATGAAGGATGCCAATAACAGAGTAACTGTGTTGGGATGTGCCAATGCAGCAGGCATTGCATAAGTGTAACTTGCCATGATAGACAAAAGCTTGTGTACTCAGTTTTCCAGGAGTCCATTATTATGCTAACAAAAAGGATGTGGATCACCAGGGATATCTTTTCTGATTGGTTTCTCAAACATGTTTTACCAGTGGCTCATACATACTGCAAGGAAGCTAGATTGGATGGTGACTACAAAATTTTGTTCTTTCTTGACAACTGTTAATCTTCCAGTGAACATTCTATCAAGAATAATGTTAATGTCACGTGCTTCCCCCAAATGGTACTTTATTAATTCAGCCATATGACAAGGGTACCTCAGATCAGTGAAAAGTAAATATAGCAACACTTCTTGACAGCATGCTAGCAGCAGTGAAGAGAGGCCTAGGTGTAGAAAGTTTCCAAAAGGAGTTACCACAAAGGATACCATATATGCTGTTGTGAACACTTGGAACACAGGTTCTAAAGATACAGTTGTGCATCCCCAGCACAACCTTTGGCCTACAACTATGTTTAGTGATGATGATGAATAAGGTAGTGAATTTGAAGGATTCCGTATATCGAATGAGAAAAAAATGACGTCAGACATACTTACATATGCAAAAAACTTACCTTCAAAGTGTTAGTAAGCTGGAAGAAGGGTATAATAAAGTTTTTAACATCAAGAATAAAGCTCCAGTTGTTCATTCATTGACTGTGAGGTAGCTGAAATGGTCTTGAATCAAGGTGATTATGACACTAGTGGCAATGAAGATGACATTGTTAATACTGCAGAAAAAGTACCTCTAGACAACATGGTGAAAATGTGCGATGGGTTTATTGAAGGACTGGAGCAGTGTGCATTCATAACAAAACAGGAAGTTGTGTCAGTTTATAAAATCAAAGGGAGACTCCTGAGACAAAAATCCTGCATAATAAGGCAGATAACTGGAGGAAACATTTAAAACTCTATCCAGCAGAATGTCTCCTCAACTGTAAAGGACCCGGTTTCTGGTCCCTCAACTTCTTCTGACATTTCTTCTTACCTACAAAAAATAAATAAATAAAATGCAATTTAAAGTAACCTTTTAATCAAAACACAGCATTGTAGGTAGAGACTGAAAGGGTGCCATTGTTATGGTTGCTGTTGTGTAATAGCTGAGACAGGTGTTCTGGTGATGCTACTCTGCTTCTTAGTTACTCTGAACACATTATTTTTTCACTGTATTAATGGTATGTCCTATTTTCACTGTTACTTATGTGTGGAATAAGTGTAAGAGAATGATTGCTTATCAGTAGCTTATAAATTTAGTCAAGAATGGTGGTGATTGCCAAGGAACCACAGGTTATCTTCATGAGTGACTGAGAAAGGGACCTCATCACTTTCTGATGGTTCAGTGTACACACACTTTGTTTCATGCAGAAAAATATTAAAAATATTTTATAAAATTACCTTCAGATTATGTGATAAAGCACATGTAAATATAGAAAAAAATTGTGTGTAGACTTGAGTTCTGTCCTCATGATATCTCATTATGTATATGCAAGTATTCCCAAAGCCAAAATTTGAAACACTTCTCATTCTAAGCACTTTAGATAAGAAATAACCTGTATTTCTTAGGTTGTCAGCTGTATTTTGCTGTGTGTCTTTTAAAAATCAAGTATACATGATATGATCTGGTGCTCTGAGATAATATTAGAATTTAAGACAATTGAAGACTCAATTCATCCCTTTCTCTTTAGAAAGCATAAAAAATTCTAATCAAATGCCTACAAGATAAGGAATCTCAAAACTTTAAGTCTCTTTTTTATATCTCAAGAGAAAATAAAGGAAACAAAAGTGACATCTAATAAGACTACACAGCAAAATCCAAGTTAATGATGGCTTCACTAACAGTTCTTTTTCCACTCCTAGTTTTATTCTTTCATTTAAAAACAATATCTGGCTTATCAAAGTGGTTAGGACAGATTTCTTGTCACATGATTATTTAGAAATTATAAGACAAGAAACAGAAAAACCATAGTTGATTGAACAGAATAAATATATGGACATGTTTTAAAACTATTCTTAAATGTCATGAGAAGCTGTTTGAAAATATATTTTCCTTTTAAAGAAAATGGGTAGAAAATTAATCAAAATATTTCTAATAAGTTTGACTCATCAGCATCCCTTTTTAAAGCAACACACACACTGATATGATTTGGCTGTGTTGCCACCCAAATCTCATCTTGAACTGTAGTTCCCATAATCCCCACATATTGTAGGAGGGACCCAGTGGGAGGTAATTGAACCATGGATTGGTTACCTCCATGCTGTTCTCATGATAGTGAGTGAGTTCTCATGAGATCTCATGGTTTTATAAGGGGTTCCCCCATAACTTCGCTCTGCACGTCTCCTCGCTGCTGCCATGTGAAGAGGACATGCTTGCTTCCCCTTCTGCCATGATTGTAAAATTCCTGAGGCTCCCCAGCCCTGAAGAACTACGAGCCAATTAAACCTCTTCCTTTATAAATTACCCAGTCTGGGGTATGTCCTTATAGCAGTGTGAAAATTGACTAACGCAGTAAATTGGTACTGAAAGTGGGTCGCTGCTATAAAGATACTGGAAATTATGGAAGCAACTTTGGAATTGGGTAACAGGCAGAGGTTGGAACAGTTTGGAGGGCTAAGAAGATAGGAAAACATTCGGGAAAGTTTGGAATTTCCTAGAGACTTGGAGAACTCAGAAGACAGGAAGATATAGGAAAGTTTGGAACTTCCTAGAAACTTGTTGAATGGCTTTGACCAAAATGCGGATAGTGAATGGACAATAATGTCCAGGCTGAGGTGGTCTCAGATGGAGATGAGAAACTTGGTGGGAACTAGAGTAAAGGTCACTCTTGCTATCATTCAAGATATGACTTGGGTGCTGTTAAATGTATTCAGTTTTATGTATTCACAAAGATATTGTTTGGAATTGGAATTTATGTTTAAAAAGGAAGCAGAGCATAAGTTTGGAAAATTTGCAGCTGAGAGTGCCATAGAAAGATAACCCATTTTCTAAGTAGAAATTCAAGCCAGCTGCAGAAATTTGCATAAATTATAAGGAGCCAAATGTTAATTACCAAGACAACGGGAAAATGTCTCCAGGGCATGTCAGAGGTCTTCACGGCAGCCCCTCTTATCACAAGCCAGGAGTCTAGGAGGAAAAAATGATTCTGTGGGCTGGGCTGAGGGTCTTGCTGCTTTGTGCTGTCTCAGGACTTCATGCCCTGCATCCCAGCTGTGGCTAAAATGGGCCAGTGTACAGCTCAGGCCATTGTTTCAGAGGGTGCAAACCCCAAGGCTTGGCAGCTCCCAATGGTGTTGAGCCTGCAGATGCACGGAAGTCAAGAATTGAGGTTTGGGACCTCTGCCTAGTTTTCAGAGGATGTATGGAAACCTGGATTTCCAGGCAGAGGTGTGCTTCAGGGGTGATCCCTTTATGGAGAAACTCTGCTAGGGCAATGTGGAAGGGAATTGTGGGATGGGATCCGGTCTATCATTGATGGGCATTTGGGTTGGTTCCAAGTCTTTGCTATTGTGAACAGTGCTGCAGTAAACATATGTGTGATGTGTCTTTATAGTAGAATGATTATAATCCTTTGGGTATATACCCAGTAATGGGATTGCTGGGTCAAATGGTATTTCTAGTTCTAGATCCTTGAGGAATCACCACACTGTCTTCCACAATGGTTGAACTAATTTACACTCCCACCAACAGTGTAAAAGCGTTCCTATTTCTCCACATCCACTCCAGCATCTGTTGTTTCCTGACTTTTTAATGATCACCATTCTAACTGGTGTGAGATGGTATCTCATTGTGGTTTTGATTTACATTTTTCTAATGACCAGTGTATAAATTAGCATTAGTTGTTTTAACAGGGATTATAATAGTAATATCTGGATTCTACATGAAATTAATTTTGTAAAATGGGTAGTAATACAAATTATTTTAGTATTTCTTTAGAGCATCAAGAGAAGAGCAATGTTGGAAAAATTTTCGGGAGAAAAAATATCTCATTTTTTAGTGGACTACATAAACAGAGAATTATATGTCTACAGAATCTCTGAGTCTCACTGTTGTTGAATCTTCCGTGATGTCAAAGTATGGTTTTCAAAGGTTAAAAGGTGACTTCATATAAAAATAAGCACATGCCCAAAATCTATTTAACACTTTAGTGAACCAGGAGGGTGAAGCTGTTTCCAAAAAAGTATAGAAGAAACAAAAGTATTTACAGTGACTGAATAAAAGAATGGTTGTAACATCATACACAAGACTAAATAATGTCTTATATGACAGAAGAAGAAAGAGAAGGAAGAGGAGGAGTAATGGTGGGTTTCAGACACCAATTGCATGTCTGCAGGAGAAAAATTATTAGCATTGCTATCAATATTAGACATGCTAACATCTACCCTTTGTGCGATGTAAATAGCCTAATCAATAGTAAGTAGCGATTCAGTACAAGTGATCATAATCAGGTAATTCTTGAGTGGGCTTGTTGGACAATGCTTCAGTATGACAGTCTCCCTTTGTGATCCTAAATAAACTGAAGATTTTTCTTGATTAAAAAAATAAGTTTGTCCGAGCATTTTTGTCAAGTTACAGACACAGAACCAAAGATATTTCATAGCTTTTGAATAGTCTGCTCCACAATTGTTTTGTTTTGTTTTAAATAACTCTTATTTGTTCTTCTATTCTGAGGCTAGGGGAAAAAAAGACATTTGTTTCTATCAGGTTAAATATGTACTACTTATTCATGTGTATGAATTCTACTGTTTTAAGGTCCCAGAATCTGCTAAGAGTCCGATCAGCAAGGAGTTGATATTTTATGTCACCTATGAGGCTGTGATCTTGTAATCTAAATGAGGTAGCAGACCAGTTTCCTGGGAGTTTTTTAGACTTTGATTCCACATCTGAGTTACAGCACTTGTTCCTTAATGAAGGGCTTATAGTTCTGATTAAATTGGATTTATTCTCAAATATGGGAAGATTGTCTTGTACATGATCTTGGCTGTACAATTGATTTGTGCAATGAAATTCCAGTTAAAAAAGGATTTCTATTGAAGCTTGAAAATAACAACTGTGTCATTAAAATTAAAAGATGTAGTAAAACCATTTTTTGTGAAGTAGTAAAGAAAATACTCTTTAAAATGTGTTTCATTTCAGTCTGCAAAAGCATAATCTAATAAGGAGGCTTAAAGATATGCTAATGATAACAATGATTCATATAACAGTCATACATATCGATAATATTGCAGACAAAACAACACATACCTGGACACACAATAGATTTTATTCATCAGTTTATTTAATACTATGCAGTTAATTATTGTCCCTCTTGATCTTGGGTCAGTAGTGTGCTTTCATAAATTTGGTGGCTTCTAGAGTTTTAAAAAAAAACAAACTACTGACTCAATTGTCAGGTATTGTCTTTATAGTCATCTAAGTGGTACCACCTTAAGTTCCAAAGCCTGTACTTCTGAGTCTATTCCTCAGGTTGAAATAATTTAAAAACATATGATACATGTCTTTCTGGGAGGACTCTGCGACTGTTTTACTTACTTGAAGAACAAATCTCTGGCCTACAGCAGAGCCTCCGATAAGTATGAAAGAAAAGCATAAGCTACCTATTGATGATATAACTGAAAGGCTGGGTTTAATTTATTGAGTATCCATCACCATCAGAATGGAGAAGAGGAATATTTTCCATTAAGGTGCATACATAACTGTGTCATGAAAATTTCATCAGTTTCCCCTAATGGTTGAGTAAGATATGCTTTTATTTTTTAATAGATGCTCCTTCCTCCTCACTCGTCTCTTTAGAGTGTGTCTTCCTTCCTTTTTTTTTTTTTTTTTTTTTTGAGATGGAGTCTCGCTCTGTCCTCCAGGCTGGAGTGCAGTGGTGCCATATCAGCTCACTGCAAGCTCCGCCTCCCAGGTTCACGCCATTCTCCTGCCTCAGCCTCCCCAGTAGCTGGGACTACAGGTGCCCGCCACGACACCTGGCTAATTTTTTGTATTTGTAGTAGAGACGGGGTTTCACCATGTTAGCCAGGATGTTCTTGATCTCCTGACCTTGTGATCCACCCGCCTCGGCCTCCCAAAGTGCTGGGATTACAGGCGTGAGCCACTGCACCCAGCCTAGAGTGTCTTCTTGAAAGTATTACTGTCTTGACAAAAGGCCCAATCTTTTGACTTTACAATGCAAGGTTTTGGCCTTCTGACCCTTGGAACTATAAACCCTTGCCTTCAGAATTAGTTCAGTGGCTCTCTCAAGGTATACATGACATAATCACAGGTATAGCAGTTAAGTCTTAAGAAGATATGAAAAGTTTTAATTGTCTATTTTTCAACTTTGGCATGTAGTATGTCTCAAATTCTGTCCAGACTTTGTAGACACTTTTGGGCTACCTTTACACACATGTAAATCTGAAATGCTCATTCACTGGTACCTTTTGTTTTTCCTCTCTTTTCAGTATTGGTACCAAAGGTCTTTGATTGGCTCCCTAAGAGTTTTTAGGCCTTTTGATGTTGCTCTATGAAGGATAAGATGTTACCATATTTACAAGCCAACAAATTAGCCTGCCAAAGTTCCGGGGTTGCTGGTAGAAGACACAAGACTTCTGGGTCAGAAATAAAGGACTGTTTCTTACTCAAAACAAAGCGAGCAGTATGATCTGAGCCAGCAGTTTTAGTGAGATGGGATTTTTCTTCTTAAAATGCAAGCACATTTAAAAATATTAGAAGTTTTGTATTTGTTTTCTGAGAATATTAGAATCATGTCTGTGTTTATTACTTTCTTTTTTTTTTTTTTTTTTTTGAGACAGAGTTTCACTCTTGTTGCCCAGGCTGGAATGCAGTGGCATGATCTTGGCTCCCCGCAATCTCCACCTCCCAGATTCAAGCAATTCTCCTGCCTCAGCCTCTAGAGTAGCTGGGATTACAGGCATGCCCCACCCCACCTGGCTAATTTTGTATTTTTAGTAGAGATAGGGTTTCTCCATGTTGGTCAGGCTGGTCTCAAAATCCTGACCTTAGATGATCTGCCCACCTTGGCCTCCTAATGTGCTGGGATTACAGGCTTGAGCCACTGCGCCCAGCTTGTTACTTACTATGTAAGCACAAACCTCATTTATTTTTAGAGGCCTTGTATTTAATATATTAATACCCTCTAGAGTAAGAAAATACTTCATATATAATGAAAGGTCAAGGATTTTACCAATTATAGACAGACACACGAGACTTTCTAACCTTAGTCCATAACGTTAGATACAGGTCAAAATTCAACAATACACACATACATGCACACACGCACACACACAACACATATCACTGGTCCAAATTCCAAGGTACTTTACTTCTTTCTAATGATCATGAAATATTCTCTTAATTGATTTACACTTATACATAGATAAGTACCTATCAACAATTAATTAGCAATTTCCTCTGTTATCTATATTCAATTCCCTGATGTTACCAAAGGGTTGTATAACTCCAAACTTTACAAATTGAATGACTTTGTAAGACATGGGATTGTAAGATGTTTCCTATTTATGAAGTAAAACTTCAATATTGAAATCTACACTGAACACAGTCTCCAGTCTGACAAACACCACTAGTTTGTTCATAACAATATAAATAGAGACTATTAGGGGTGGAGCAAGATGACAGAATGGAAGGTCCTACCAATCATCTCCACTGCAAGGATAACAATTTGACAACTATCTACACACAAAAAAGCATGTTCATAAAAACCAAGAATCAAAGGAGTACTCCCAGTACCTAATTTTATCTCCATATTACTGAAAGAGGCACTAATGAGGTCAAAAAACACAGTCTTGCAGTGCTGATGCCACTCCTCTCCTCTTCCCCAGCAGCGGCAGCATGGTGTAATATGGGTGGCAGTTTTGGTGCAGAAAGCGTTTTGGTGCACTGGGGAGAAGGGAAATGGCAACGCACACATTGGATTTATGTAGTGCAGACGTTCTCAATCTTTGCTGCATGTAGAATCACCTGGAGAGCTTTTTACAAAAATATTCACGCTTGGGACACACCATACTGCATAAATCAGAGTTGCTGAGGATAGGTCTCAAGTATCAGTATTTCCCAAACTTCTTCACATAGTTAAATGTACAGCCAATGTTTAGAAATACTGATACGGTGAGGGTTTCAGCTTCTAGACATCCGTATATTTGTCTCTGATATTTCTCCCAAAGTCTTCATATACTTTAAAACAAATTGCTACTATGTCATGTTTTTAAAATAAGAGGCTTAAAATATATTCACAAAATTTTTCACTCTTTTTTAAAGAAATAAATATGTTCTGCTAATATTTGGAAAACTATAGCTAAAATATATCTCGGCAGAATATAAGGGCATGTTCCACATGCTGGTCTGGGCGTATAGTAAACTAGACTCCCATATTGGTTTACGCTAGTGTCTTTAATGTGTGGTGGTGGGTGCAAGTGTGTAGGTGAGGGTAGGAAGAGGATGCAGGCTAATGTTATTTCAAAACTGAAAACAGTTTTTCATATAAAAGGATGATATATCCTTTCTTAAGGAAAAAATGTGTTCTTAATTGGCCTGCCGGTTATACAAAGGTACGGTAAACATCTTATTCTGGGATGAGAAAGTTTAAGACAATAAAATGTTCTTTCAAGAACAAAAATGCAAAGGGTTAATTTTACTCTTGGAAGAGTTTCCAGAAATCCCTCTCACACACACATTTTTTGGTGGATATCTGAGAGGGGTGTTCTGAATTCTTTGGTGGGGAGATATAGAGAGGGAGGTATGGTGGTCCTTGAAATAGGATAGCTCTGTGGAAGCACAGTTGAGAATTGTCCGAGGGTACCTGTGGGGTAGCCCAGTCTAAAATCTCTCATATACTCAATCCCATTTCAAGATTTCAAGTGTTTTATTTTTTTGAATGTGTGTGCATATGCTTCTCACCAATAAAAATTTGGGTTTCTGTATGCAAACCTTTAGTAAAATCTTGCTAAACCATGTGAGCTGGTCATCCCTGTGCTTTGTGGAGTTAGGGAATATTCTGGGCCCATGCTTGGAAAGCAGTGCCAAAGTGGACGGCAGCAACTGCCTCAGGAAAAAGTTCCCAGAAAGCAAGACAAGATGCAGAGTAGGATGGAGATGTGATCTGACACAAGGAGCAAGGCATGGTAGAGGAATAACTAGAATAATTCTGGAACTGGAAAACATTCCTCAGTGGTTCTAGGAATACCTAGGAAAACAGTGTTCCAAGACCAGACATTCAGTTACTGAGGATTGATGCTATTTGAGATAAAGTGAAGAGTGGCTCCTGATAGCTGAAGAAGAAGAGACAACTGGATTGTAATAGGAAAAAAACTACCTCAGTTTTATAAAAACAACTATTTATTCTATTAGTCAAGAAGCATCCATTAATTGTATTAATTGCATATGTTGATAAATATTATATAATTATCAAATATATATATATAAAAACTGGGCCAGTGATCAAAAATTTTCTTTAATGAGGCATAGCATTAAAATAATAAATACATAGTGAAGAACTTTGCCACGCACTGTACAGATGCAGCTATTAATTATTATCTGCAATGGTAAGTCTTTGATGGGAAAATCAAAGACTTTTGTATTTTTAAAAATACAAAACAGATTATCCTATATGAGGTGTGCATTTTTATGTTTTAGTTTTATAACGTTTTTGCTTAATTGTCATTTTCACATGTAATATTTCCATTCTATTTCTGGATGCAATTAAATAAAGGAGATTTATTTTGAAGCTGA
Organism: Nomascus leucogenys; assembly: GCF_006542625.1. Lineage (NCBI taxonomy): Eukaryota > Metazoa > Chordata > Mammalia > Primates > Hylobatidae > Nomascus > Nomascus leucogenys. The sequence goes on along the minus strand of NW_022097017.1, from coordinate 7,379 downwards.
TCCGTGGAGAATCCCTTTTAGCAGGATGAGAGCATAATGAGAGGAGGTTAAATAGCCAAGACAGCCAGTGCAGCTGAGGATCATCAAAGATCAGCATAGGAAGGAAATTCAGGATATAGAAGCCATCTGGCCAAAGGTAATTTAGCAAATTCTCAAAAGGAAATCTAGCTTTTGTTAACTTCAGTTGCAACACATAACAGAAATGTTTGAAACTCTCTTAATAAAATGAGTGATTCAAGATTCTGTGGGAGGATATCCTGTAATGCTGTCTTTAAACATATTGGGAATTTCCCATTCTCAAATATCCTTAGGTAAAACTAAAAATGAGCTATTGCATGCATGACCCTGTAGCATATTCAGTCAGCATACACATTATGAGCGTACTTTGTCTAGATGATATTTGGAAAAATGAAATAATAACCGAAGTACTTATTGCATAGTTGAAGTTTTGTTATTATGATAACCCTATATTATATATGCTCATTTATATTCCCTTTGGTTTTGGTCTTTACCCTTGTTGTCCTGCCAAGGCCTCTCTTTTCTCGTATTTATCCCAGGCTGGTCCAGTGTTGGAAATGACATTCTCATTAACATTTCTGGTAAAATGTGAGTAACTGCCAAAGAAATTATAAAATTCAAGCATTCAATGTTATAGATTTTCATCCAATCTTTTAATTATATCTGAAGATGTAACACAGTTGGGTTTACAATTTGAAGACCTAAACCTTCTTGGATTCCCTAAAATAATTACATTTTTTCTCAACAAATATTCGCTGAGTACCTCTATGTACCAGACACTGTTTTACATACTGGAGATAAAGCAGTGGACAATAAAGAAGAAAACAAGACATACTGCCCCTGTGAAGCTTATAGCTAGTAAATGTGTATATCTATATCTTTATGTAAAAATATTGTAGTAAAAATCAAAATTTTTAATATAATACACAAGAATGAACACACACACACACACAAACACACACACCTGTATAACAGAAAAAGGGCATTGGTGGTCCTTGAATTGGGAATTTAAAAAAAGGTATGTATTAAAAAGGATTCCTGAGAAGTTGACAATTGAACAAGGACTTGAAGAATTTGTTTAATGTCTCAGAATGCTGTTGTATGGGAATGCGAGAAGGGAAATGAACAATAGTTTGTTTTAATACATAAATTGATAGAATCCTAAAAAAAAGCACACAGCTAGTTGATATAATGACATATAATTCTTCAGAGAATGGAAGCCTTCCCAGTAGTGGGAGGGTTAGGAATTAGTTGTTTGATCTAAACTATCCATTCACTTGCTTTAAAGTAAATAGATAGAGTTGTGGTTACTCATAGAGAATTCTAGACAAAATAACAAGTTTTAAAAAGATACATATGAGAGAAAGGGAAAGATGACCAAATAGAAACCTCCACTGATTGCCACCTGCCACAGGAAAATCAAATTTGTCAACTATGCAAAAGAAAGCACCTTCATAAGAACTAAAAATCAGGTGAGCAATCACAGCACATAGTTTTAAATTCATATTGCTGAAAGAGGCACTGAAGAGGGTAGGAGGGACAGTCTTGAATCACCAACACCTCCCCTTTCTCTTTCCCCAGCAGCAGGCATATGGTGTGGAGAGAGAATCTATGTGCTTGGACCAGGGAAAGTGCAGCAGTTGTGATACTTTTCATTGAACTTAGTGCTGCCCTGTCACGGTGGAGAGCAAAACTAGCATGAACAGAGCCAACACCCACTCATGAAGGGATCATTTAGATCAGCCCTAGGCAGAGAGAAATCCCACATCCCAGCATCAGAACTTGAGTTTTGACAAGCCTAGCCACTGTGGAATAAAGTGCTCTGGGGCACTAAATAAACTTGTAAGGCAGTCTAGGCCACAAGGACTGCAACTTCTAGGCAAGTCCTGGTGCTGTGCTGGGCTTGGAAATGGTGGACTTGGGCAGCATTCTACCTAGTGAGACATAAACTAGGTGGCTAACGGACTGTTTGTGCTACCCTTGCCACAAACGCAGGCAGCACAGCTCACAGCAATGGTAACCCCTTCCTTCTGCTTGAGGAGAAGAAAAGGAAGAGTAAAGAGGACTTTGTCTTCCATCTCGATTACCAGCTCAGCCACACTAGGATAAGGAATGGGCAGAGTCGTGAGGTTCTCATTCTAGGACCCAACTCTTGGACAACATTTCTAGATACACCCTAGGCCAGAAGGGAATCCTCTGCCTTGAAGGGAAAGACCCAGTCCTGGCAGAATTCATCACCTACTGACTAACAAGCCGTTAGGCCCTAAATAATCAGTGCTGATACCAAGGTAGTACCCTGTGGATCTTGGATAAGACTCTGAGACATACTGCCTTCAGGTGAGACCCAGCACACTGCCAGATATAGTGGCTACGGTGAGACTCCTTTGGCTTGAGAAAAGCAGAGGGAAAAGTAAAGGAGACTTTGTCTTACACCTTAGGTACCACCTTGGCTACAGGGAGGTAGAGAATTAAGCAGGATCTCAGAGTCCTCAATTACAGGCCTTGCTTCTTAGATGATATTTCTGGACTTGCCCTGGGCTAGAAAGGAGCCTACTGCCCTGAAGGGAGAGTACCAGGCCTGGTAGCATTCACCACGAGCTGACAGAGGAGCCCTGGGACTTAAATGAACATCTCTGGTAGTCTCGCAGTAGTCCCCATGAGTCTACAGTGGTGGTGCCCACAGGGAGAGACTCCTGTCTGTGAAAAGGGAAGGGAAGAGTAAGAAGGACTTTGTCTCATGGTATGAGTTCCAGCTTAGCTGCAGTAGAAAAAGTACCAGGTAGGTTTCTAAGGAGTTTTGCTCCAATTCCTGGCTGCCAGATGGTATCTTTGAACCCACCCAATGACAGGGGGATCTCACTACCCTAAAGGGAAGGACACAAGGCTGGCTGGTTTCTCCACATGATGTTTGTAGAGCCCTAGGGCCTTGAGTAAGCCTATGCAATAGCCAGGTAGTGGTTAGAGTGGGCCTTGGGTGAGACTCACTGCTTCAGGCCTGATCCAATGCTGTCCTAATGGTGGAGGCCATAGAAGTGCTTGTGTCCCCCTGCCCAAGTCCAGGAGGCACAGAGAGAGACTTCATTCATTTGGGAGAAAGTAAGGGAAAAGGACAAGAGTCTCTGCCTGGTAACCCAGATAATTCTTCTGGATTTTTTCCAAGAACCCCAAGGTGATACCTCTATCAGTGTATAAGAACCAAAGCATTACTGGGGTTGGGGTGCCCCCTAATGCAGAAACAGCTTAGATCACAACACCCAACTCCCTCAAATACTTGGAAAGCCTTCCCAAGAGGAGGGTTACAAACAAGCCCAGACTATAAAGACTACAATAAATACCTAACTCTTCAATGCCCAGATGAAAACCCATAGGAATCATGACCATCCAGAAAAGCATGACCTCACCAAACTAACTAAATATGGCAGCAGAGATCAATCCCAGGGAGAGAGATATGTGACCTAAGAGACAGATACTTCAAAAGTGCTGTTTAAGGAAACTCAAAGACATTCAAGATAACACAGAGAAGAAATTCTGAATTTTATCAGATAAATTTAGCAAAGCAATTGAAATAATTGAAAAGAAGCAGAAATTCTGGAGTTGAAAAATGCGATTGATGTACTAAAGAATATATCAGAGTCTCTAACCAGCAGAATTGATCAAGAAGAAGAAGGATTAGTGAACTTGACAATTTGAAAACACACAGTCAGAGGAAAAAAAAGAAAAAGAAATTTAAAAATGAAATATGCCTAGAAGATTTAGAAAATCACTTCAAAGGGACAAATCTAAGAGTTACTGGCTTTAAATAAGAGGCAGAAAGAGAGAGAGAGAATGAGAATATTCAAAGGGATAACAGAGAACTTTCCAACCCCAGAGAAAAATATCAATATATAAGTACAAGAAGGTTGTAGAACACTAAGCAAATTTAACCTAAAGAAGACTACTTCAAGGCATTTAATAACCAAACTTCTAAAAATAAAGGATAGAGAAAGGATCCTGAAAGAAGCAAGATAAAAGAAACAAATAACATGCAATGGAGCTCTAATACATTTGGCAGCAGACTTTTCAGTGGAAACCTTACAGGCCAGGAGAGTTTGGAATGACATATTTAAAGTGCTGAAGGAAAAACACTTTTACCCTAGAATAGTATATCCAGCAGAAAATATCCCTCAAACATGAAGAAGAAATAGAGACTTTCCCAGACAAACAAAAGCTGAGGGATTTCATCAACACCAGACCTGTCCTACAAAAAAAAAAAAAAAAAAAAAAAAAAAAATGCTAAAGAGAGTACCTCAATAAGAAAGTAAAGGAGTTAATGAACAATGAGAAATTACCTGAAGGTACAAAACTCACGGTTAATAATAAGTACTTAGAAAAACACAGAATATTATAACAATGTAATTGTGGATTGTAAACTCTTCCCTTAGGTAGAAAGACAAACAGGTTAATCAATCAAAAATAATAACTACAACAACTTTTCAAGACATAGACAAGTATGAGAAAACATAAAGAGAAACAACAATAAGTTAAAAAGCAATGGGATAAAGTTAAAGTGTAGAGTTTATTAGTTGTCTTTTTGCTTGTTTGTTTTTTATGTAAACAGTGTTAAGCTTCTATCAGTTTAAAATAATGGGTGATTATATAGTATTTGCAAGTCTCATGATCACTGCTAATCAAAAAGCAAACAACAGATACTTAAAAAATAAAAAGCAAGAAATTAAAGCATACCACCAGAGAAAATCACCTTCACTAAAAGGAAGACAGGAAGGAAGGAAAGAAAGAAGATAAGACTACAAAACAACCAGAAAACAAATAGCAAAATGGCAACAGTATGTACTTCTTTATCAATAATAATATTAAATTATAATCAACAATGGGCTAAACTATCTAATCAAAAGACACAGATTGGCTGAATGGATATAAAAACAAAATCTCACGATCTTTTGCCTGCAAGAAACACACTTCATCTCTAAAGATACATATAAACTGAAAGTAAAGGAATGGAAAAAGATATTTTAAACAAATGGAACCCAAAAAGAACAAGCATAGCTATACTTATATTAGACAAATAGATTTCAAGATAAAATCTATAAGAAGAGACAAAGAAGAAATCCCAATACAATAATAGCTGGAAACTCCAACACCCCACTTTCAGCACTGGACAGATCCTCCATACAGAAAAGCAACAAAGACACACCAGACTGAATCTGCATTGTAGACCAAATGGACCTAATAAATATTTACAGAACATTTCATCCAGTGGCTGTAGAAGGCACATTCTACTCCTCTGTGCAAGAATAGACGATATATTAGGTTAACAAAACAAGGTCTAAAACATTTTAAAAATTGAAATAATATCAAGCATCTTCTCTGACCACAGTGGAATAAAACTAGAAATCAATAATGAGGAATTTCAGAAATTATACAAACACATGGAAATTGATATGTTTCTGAATGACCAGTGGGTCAGTAAAGAAATTAAGAAGGAAATTTAAACATTTCCTGAAACAAATGATAATGGAAACACAACATAACAAAACCTATGGGATACAGTGAAAGCAGTACTAAGAGGGAAGTTTATAGCTATAAGTGTCTACATCAAAAAAGAAGAAAAACTTCAAATAAACAACCTAACAATGCATCTTAAACAGGAAAGCAAGAGCAAACCAAACCTAAAATTGGTAAAAGAAAAGAAATAGTAAATATTAGGTCAGAAATAAACGAAATTGAAATGAAGACAACCACACAAAATCAACAAAGTAAAAACATGCTTTTTTTTTAAAAAGATAAATAAAATCAACAAACCTTTAGCTGGACTAACTAAGTAAAAAAGACAGAAGACCCAAATAAATGAAATCAGAGATGAAAAAGGAGACATCACGATGGATACTGCTGAAATTCACAGGTCACTAGTGGTTACTGTGAGCAATTATTTATGCCAATAAATTTGAAAATCTCTAGGAAATGGATAAATTCCTAGACATATACAAGCTACCAAGATTGAACCATGAAGAAATCCAAAACCTGAACAGACCAATAGCAAGTAGTGAGATCAAAGCTTTCATAAAAAGTCTTATAGCAAAGAGAAGCCCAGAACCCATGACTTCACTGCTGAATTCTACCAAACATTTTAAGAAAAACTAATACGAATCCTACTCAAACCAAAATATAGAGGAGGAGGTAATATGTCCAAATTCATTCAATGAGGCCGGTATTACCCTGATACCAAAAACAGAAAAAGACACATCAAAAAACAAAACTAAGGCCGATATTCCTCATCAATATTGATGTTTAAATCCTCAACGTAATACGAGCAATGTGAAATCAACAACACACTAAGAAAATAATTCATCATGACCAAGTGGGATTTATTCCAGGGATGCAAGCATGGTTCAACATATGCAAGTCAATCAATGTGATACATCATATTAACAGAATGCAGGACAAAAACCATATGATCATTTAAATTGATGCTCAAAAGCTATTTAATAAAATTCAACATTCCTTCATTAAAAAACTGTCAAAAAGTGGGTATAGAAGAAACATACCTAAACATAACAAAAGCCATACAGAACAGACCCACATTTAGTATCAAAATGAAGGGGGAGAAACTAAAAGACTTTCTCTAAGATCTGGAGCATGACAAGGATGCCCTCTTTCACCACTAGTTTTTACCCAACAGTACTGGAATGAATTTTCTGTCCCATTCTTCTAGCTTATATGATATGCTCTTTTGTACCTTAAAATATTTCCATGTTAATCCATATTAATACATGCATAAAGTATTTGCTTGTTCTTTTTATTTTTGGCAATTGCAAATATTCCATTTTATGAATATACCATAATTTCTTTGATTTATTAATGGAAATTTAGAGTGTTTATTTTCCTATTATAAATAATGTTACGCTGACTAATCATGTGCATATGTAATTTTGCCTGTGTAGTAGTAAATGTCTAGGACAAATTTCTGGGAATAGAATTATGGTGCCAAAGGGTATACACATTTGAATTTTGATCATTGCTGCCAACTAGCCTCCATAGTAGGGATTGTATAATTTACTCTCTCACTATAAACTCATGAGGGCTCCTCTCTCTACAGCCTTGCCAACACAGTGTATCTTGAATTTTAGCTTATCAGGTAAGTGCAAATTATATTATATTATATTATATATTATTATTTATTTATTATATATAATTATATATTATATATTATAATATATATTATTTAATATAATATATATTATTATTATATTATTATTATATATAATATATATATTATATTAATATATGTTATATATTATTATATTATATATAATAATTATATTAATATATATAATATATATATAATATATTTATATATTATTATA
>NW_022097016.1:0-4779 GCF_006542625.1 Nomascus leucogenys | reverse complement strand
CATAATGCAGGCCTCAGTATCTCACAATAAGATTTTAACAGAAAAGTGTTCAGAACCTCAATCAAAAGTAAGCTTCAACTCTGTTAGTTGAATGCACAGAACAAAAGAAGTTTCACAGAATGCTTCTGTGTATTTTTATTTGAGAATTCCTTTTCACCATACCCTTGGCCGCCGAATGTCACTTGCAGTTTCTACAGAAAGAGTGTTTCAGAACTGCTCAATCAAAGTAAGCTTCAACTCTGTTAGTTGAATGCACAGAACAGAAAAGAAGTTTCACAGAATGCTTCTGTGTAGTTTTATTTGAAGATATCCTTTTTCCACTATAGGCCCTTAGCGCTCGAATGTCACTTGCAGTTTCTACAGAAAGATGTTTCAGAACTGCTCAATCAAAAGTAAGCTTCAACTCTGTTAGTTGAATGCACAGAACAAAGAAGTTTCACAGAATGCTTCTGTGTAGTTTTATTTGGAAGATATCCTTTTTCCACTAGGCCCTTAGCGCCGGAATGTCCACTTGCAGTTTCTACAGAAAGAGTGTTTCAGAACTGCTCAATCAAAAGTAAGCTTCAACTCTGTTAGTTGAATGACAGAACAGAAAGAAGTTTCACAGAATGCTTCTGTGTATTTTATTTGGAAGATATTCCTTTTTCCACTATAGGTTAGCGCTCGAATGAAACTTGCAGTTTCTACAGAAAGAGTGTTTCAGAACTGCTCAATCAAAAGTAAGCTTCAACTCTGTTAGTTGAATGCACAGAACAGAAAGAAGTTTCACAGAATGCTTCTGTGTAGTTTTTATTTCAAGAAATCCCTTTTTCCACTATAGGCCCATAGCGCTCCGAATGTCTGCTTGCATTTCTACAGAAAGAGTGTTTCAGAACTGCTCAATAAAAGTAAGCTTCAACTCTGTTAGTTGAATGCACAGAACAGAAAGAAGTTTCACAGAATGCTTCTGTGTAGTTTTTTTGAAGATATCCTTTTCCACTATAGGCCCTAAGCGCTCGAATGTCAACTTGCAGTTTCTCAAAAGTGTTTCAGAACTGCTCAATCAAAAGTAAGCTTCAACTCTGTTATGAATGCACAGAACAGAAAGAAGTTTCACAGAATGCTTCTGTGTAGTTTTATTTGAAGATATTCCTTTTTCCTATAGGCCCTTAGCGCTCGAATGTCACTTGCAGTTTCTACAGAAAGAGTGTTTCAGAACTGCTCAATCAAAGTAAGCTTCAACTCTGTTAGTTGAATGCACAGAACAGAAAGAAGTTTCACAGAATGCTTCTGTGTAGTTTTTATTTGAAGATTCCTTTTTCCACTATAGGCCCCTTAGCGCTCAGAATGTCACTTGCAGTTTCTACAGAAAGAGTGTTTCAGAACTGCTCAATCAAAAGTAAGCTTCAACTCTGTTAGTTGAATGCACAGAACAGAAAGAAGTTTCACAGAATGCTTCTGTGTAGTTTTTATTTGGAAGATATTCCTTTTTCCACTATAGGACCCTTAGCGCTCGGAATGTCAACTTGCAGTTTCTACAGAAAGAGTGTTTCAGAACTGCTCAATCAAAAGTAAGCTTCAACTCTGTTAGTTGAATGCACAGAACAGAAAGAAGTTTCACAGAATGCTTCTGTGTAGTTTTTATTTGGAAGATATCCTTTTTCCACTATAGGCCCTTAGCGCTCGAATGTCAACTTGCAGTTTCTACAGAAAGAGTGTTTCAGAACTGCTCAATCAAAAGTAAGCTTCAACTCTGTTAGTTGAATGACAGAACAGAAAGAAGTTTCACAGAATGCTTCTGTGTAGTTTTTATTTGAAGATATATTCCTTTTTCCACTATAGGCCCTTAGCGCTCGAATGTCAACTTGCAGTTCTTACAGAAAGAGTGTTTCAGAACTGCTCAATCAAAAGTAAGCTTCAACTCTGTTAGTTGAATGCACAGAACAGAAAGAAGTTTCACAGAATGCTTCTGTGTAGTTTTTATTTGGAAGATATTCCTTTTTCCACTAGGCCTTAGCGCTCGAATGTCAATTGCAGTTTCTACAGAAAGAGTGTTTCAGAACTGCTCAATCAAAAGTAAGCTTCAACTCTGTTAGTTGAATGCACAGAACAGAAAGAAGTTTCACAGAATGCTTCTGTGTAGTTTTTATTTGAAGATATCCTTTTTCCACTATAGGCCCTTAGCGCTCGAATGTCAACTTGCAGTTCTACAAAGAGTGTTTCAGAACTGCTCAATCAAAAGTAAGCTTCAACTCTGTTAGTTGAATGCACAGAACAGAAAGAAGTTTCACAGAATGCTTCTGTGTAGTTTTATTTGGAAGATATCCTTTTTCCACTATAGGCCCTTAGCGCTCGAATGTCAACTTGCAGTTTCTACAGAAAGAGTGTTTCAGAACTGCTCAATCAAAAGTAAGCTTCAACTCTTTAGTTGAATGCACAGAACAGAAAGAAGTTTCACAGAATGCTTCTGTGTAGTTTTTATTTGAAGATATCCCTTTTTCCACTATGGCCCTAGCGCTCGAATGTCATTGCAGTTTCTACAGAAAGAGTGTTTCAGAACTGCTCAATCAAAAGTAAGCTTCAACTCTGTTAGTTGAATGCACAGAACAGAAAGAAGTTTCACAGAATGCTTCTGTGTAGTTTTTATTGAAGATATTCCTTTTTCCACTATGGCCCTAGCGCTCGAATGTCAACTTGCAGTTTCTTCAGAAAGAGTGTTTCAGAACTGCTCAATCAAAAGTAAGCTTCAACTCTGTTAGTTGAATGCACAGAACAGAAAGAAGTTTCACAGAATGCTTCTGTGTAGTTTTTATTTGGAAATATTCCTTTTTCCACTATAGGCCCATTCGCGCTCGGAATGTCAACTTGCAGTTTCTACAGAGTGTTTCAGAACTGCTCAATCAAAAGTAAGCTTCAACTCTGTTAGTTGAATGCACAGAACAGAAAGAAGTTTCACAGAATGCTTCTGTGTTTTTATTTGAAGATATTCCTTTTTCCACTATACTTTAGCGCTCGAATGTCAACTTGCAGTTTCTACAGAAAGAGTGTTTCAGAACTGCTCAATCAAAAGTAAGCTTCAACTCTGTTAGTTGAATGCACAGAACAGAAAGAAGTTTCACAGAATGCTTCTGTGTAGTTTTTATTTGAAGATATCCTTTTTCCACTATAGGCCCTAGCGCTCGAATGTCCTTGCAGTTTCTACAGAAAGAGTGTTTCAAACTGCTCAATCAAAAGTAAGCTTCAACTCTGTTAGTTGAATGCACAGAACAGAAAGAAGTTTCACAGAATGCTTCTGTGTAGTTTTTTTGGAAGATATCCTTTTTCCACTAGGCCCTTAGCGCTCGAATGAACTTGCAGTTTCTACAGAAAGAGTGTTTCAGAACTGCTCAATCAAAAGTAAGCTTCAACTCTGTTAGTTGAATGCACAGAACAGAAAGAAGTTTCACAGAATGCTTCTGTGTAGTTTTTATTTGAAGATATCCTTTTTCCACTAGGCCCTTAGCGCTCGAATGTCACTTGCAGTTTCTACAGAAAGAGTGTTTCAGAACTGCTCAATCAAAAGTAAGCTTCAACTCTGTTAGTTGAATGCACAGAACAGAAAGAAGTTTCACAGAATGCTTCTGTGTAGTTTTTATTTGAAGATATCCTTTTTCCACTATAGGCCCAGTAGCGCTCGAATGTCACTTGCAGTTTCTACAGAAAGAGTGTTTCAGAACTGCTCAATCAAAAGTAAGCTTCAACTCTGTTAGTTGAATGACAGAACAGAAAGAAGTTTCACAGAATGCTTCTGTGTAGTTTTTATTTGAAGATATTCCTTTTTCCACTATAGGCCCTTAGCTCGAATATGACTTGCAGTTTCTACAGAAAGAGTGTTTCAGAACTGCTCAATCAAAAGTAAGCTTCAACTCTGTTAGTTGAATGCACAGAACAGAAAGAAGTTTCACAGAATGCTTCTGTGTAGTTTTTATTTGAAGATTCCTTTTTCCACTATAGGCCCCTTAGCGCTCCGAATGTCTGCTTGCAGTTTCTACAGAAAGAGTGTTTCAGAACTGCTCAATCAAAAGTAAGCTTCAACTCTGTTAGTTGAATGCACAGAACAGAAAGAAGTTTCACAGAATGCTTCTGTGTAGTTTTTTTGGAAGATATCCTTTTTCCACTATAGGCCCTTAGCGCTCGAATGTCAACTTGCAGTTTCTACAAGAGTGTTTCAGAACTGCTCAATCAAAGTAAGCTTCAACTCTGTTAGTTGAATGCACAGAACAGAAAGAAGTTTCACAGAATGCTTCTGTGTAGTTTTTATTTGGAAGATATTCCTTTTTCCACTATAGGCCCTTAGCGCTCGAATGTCACTTGCAGTTTCTACAGAAAGAGTGTTTCAGAACTGCTCAATCAAAAGTAAGCTTCAACTCTGTTAGTTGAATGCACAGAACAGAGAAGTTTCACAGAATGCTTCTGTGTAGTTTTTATTTGAAGATATTCCTTTTTCCACTATACCCTTAGCGCTCGAATGTCACTTGCAGTTTCTACAGAAAGAGTGTTTCAGAACTGCTCAATCAAAAGTAAGCTTCAACTCTGTTAGTTGAATGCACAGAACAGAAAGAAGTTTCACAGAATGCTTCTGTGTAGTTTTTATTTGAAGATATTCCTTTTTCCACTATAGGCCTTAGCGCTCGAATGTCAATTGCAGTTTCTACAGAAAGAGTGTTTCAGAACTGCTCAATCAAAGTAAGCTTCAACTCTGTTAGTTGAATGCACAGAACAGAAAGAAGTTTCACAGAATGCTTCTGTGTAGTTTTTATT
>NW_022097015.1:0-56760 GCF_006542625.1 Nomascus leucogenys | reverse complement strand
GAGAATCTTTGTAACTTTGTGAGTATATGCCACATCGACAGAGACTTCAAGGTTGACATAACCTGCCCCCATATTGGCAGCAGGCTTTATGAGGTTAATAAATGCTTCAAAGCAATTATAGGCCAAATGGGATTTCATCTTGCCTATGTTTCCCCAGGAACTCAGGGGTGTCACCTGTAGGGAGGAGTGTAGTTATCTTCATTTCCCAAAAAAAGAAGAACAGTTGTGACAAATTGAATAAAAAAATCAAAGGACAAATGAAATAGGGCTTGCCATTATAAATCATGAAAAATAAAAAAGAAAGCATCCTCAAATAATACTCAGTTCCTCAAGCTATAAATATATCTCTAATAAAACTCAAGTTAGTCTGCTTAAATATAAAATCACATAAAGATTTTAGCATAATATAATTTAATGTTTTTACCTTCACATTCAATAAACAAGCAAAATCAATACTGTTAAATTCTGTATTAATGTTATAAACATCCATTGTAATTGAAAAAAGTTGCACATTCTTGGAAAATATTTAAATATATGCATATTAGAGACTGCCAACTTAATCTCTGCATCACCAGACACAGGAAGACACAAAAGACTGAGAGAGAATGAAATAACCGATAGTGGAAAGAATCAGACAAGTGGCCCTATTGATTTATGCAAATATATGGGAGATGGCCAAAGTGACATTTAATATACTTAACAATTGGTGCTTAATAGCCTTAGGCTAAATTATTATAGACCATAAATCAACAAGAAAGCCCTGCAGGGTCTTCTACCTGGGAGTGGGCATGCTTTCCCTGTTAACCTCCAACTTGACTTGGCAAGGCTGAACCTCACGTTGGTGTATGGCACCCTGGTGTGGGCCTGACTAATTCACATAAGTTATTCTGGGATGCTGACCTCCCTTCTGGCTTCTTCAATTCAGCAATGCCTGGACTTTGGTCTCAAATTGTTCTAAGCAAGGTTTGTAGACAGAACAAAAAAGGCCAGAAGATAAATCTACCAGGTGGAAGGGAGGCTCTGGGTCAAGTCAATAAAAAACACTGAAGGTTTGTTGGGAGGGGGCTGGCTATACCACAGCAAATGGCTGCAACTGGAACCCGCTGTTAACTCAGCCCCCAGGTCAGGCATCCTCTTTTATACCCTTGCCTCCCTTACACAGGTCAGCTCAGCAATGCCAAGTGGTTTACTGCGTAAAAACCCAGGATCACATAGAGTGGGTGTTCACATGCTAGACACTACAGTGAAGACAGAACCCCAAGGTTTTATCAATATATCATTGTGTGTTTTGCAATGTCTGTGTGCTTTGTAAAGGGGTCTGTCAACCCCTCCTCCTAAAAGGTACAATTCATCAGGGACTGGGCCCTGATTCTGCTTGAAATTCCTCCACCTAATTTGCTCCATTCCACGTTGGAGCAAAAAAGTTTTGGCTCTGTAGCATTTGATAGCATGAATTTTCAGGGCTTTCATAGGTTTCTCCCTTAGTTAAGAATTTCTGTGAACACTAATGTAAGATTTGTAAAACTACTCTGTTTTTAAATAGTTGTTCCTTAAATCTTTTCAACTTTATTTGAAAATTCAAACAGAAGAGCCAAAATGAAAGAAATAGTCTTTGCTTGATAACAGTGCTGGTAGCAATGTTTCAATTTTATACATGGAAAACTATCAAGTAGAGGTCTAATTTCAGTTTTCGATAGGTGGTTTTTGTTGTTGTTGTTGTTGTTGTTATTTGAGACAGTGTCTCACTCTGTTGCCCAGGCATACAGTGCAGTGGCATGATCTCGGCTCACTGCAGCCTCCACCTTCCAGGTTGAAGCAATTCTCCTGCCTCAGCCTCCTGAGTAGCTGGGACTACAGGTGTGTGCCACCATGCCCAGCTGATTTTTGTGTTGATAGTAGAGAAGGGGTTTCACCATGTGGCCAGGGTGGTCTCGAACTCCTGACCTCAGGTAATCTGCCCGCCTTGGCTTCCCAAAGTGCTGGAATTACAGGCTTGGGCCACTGCACCCAGCCAACAGATGGTTCTTAATGGTAAAGCAGTTATGGCCCATTTAAAAAGAACAGTAGCAGTGTTTGGTTTTTTTGTCCTTGCAATAGTTTGCTGAGAATGATGGTTTCCAGCTTCATCCATGTCCCTACAAAGGACATGAACTCATCCTTTTTTATGGCTGCATAGTATTCCATGGTGTATATGTGCCACATTTTCGTTCTCACTCATAGGTGGGAATTGAACAATGAGAACACATGGACACAGGAAGGGGAACATCACACACCGGGGACTGTTGTGGGGTGGGGGGAGCGGGGAGGGATAGCATTAGGAGATATACCTAATGCTAAATGACGAGTTAATGGGTGCAGCACACCAACATGGCACATGTATACATATGTAACAAACCTGCACATTGTGCACATGTATCCTAAAACTTAAAGTATAATAATAAAAATAAAAAAAGAAATATTAAAATACAAAAAAAAAGAACAGCAGCTAACTAGGTGAGCTTGCATGTTTGATTAACTATTATATTTTTTAATATAATTAGCAATGTGTAAAACAATAGATCTTCTTCATGTAAGAAACATTAATTCAGTGTAATACTTTGTATTGAGGGCATTGTTTCTCAATTGATAGCAGTATAATTTCAAGATTGTTGTTTTATTTTAATGTTTTCTCTGACAAGGACAAAACATACATAAGCAAGATTTAGTTTTTAGTAAATTGAAAGAACATGTTAATTATATTTTGATTAATCATATTAAATTTGTGTAAGCTAATATTAATATTCCAATAGACTAAGTCAAAGAATAAAATCAACCTTGTTACTATGCTATTGAGAATTAACTCTAGTATTTTGTTGGGTTATATTACAAATTAATATACAAAAGTGATTGTGAAGTATTTGATCAAACTACTGGTCACAATATAGTTATTACATTTCACAAATTTTATATATGCAGGAATTTACTTAAATCCTGAACTCCTTTAAAATAATTTAAGAAACAAGTTTCAGCATTACTATAAAAACGCATTTTTTTCCTTCTAAGTGGTAATTTTAAGTGTAAAATTAAACTATATTTTACATTTCTGATAGGCTATATTATTTTTCACATGTAAATAATGCCATAGACACCGGGTAAGTACAATACCTCTTTCCAATTACCATTTTTCACTGTATACATGTTCAATTTAGTGTACACATAACTGATGATAAATTTGGGACTACATCTTGGGGGTTATAAATTTCTTCCTAAGGTCAACACATGGCAGCGTCTCTCTGGAAGCAGGTAATGCTATAAATCTTCCCTCAATGGTGGCTCTAACTCTCTCTCTCTTTCTCTCTCACATCTGTCCCTCTCCCCCTCTCTAACTCTCTCTGTCTCTCTCCCTTGCTAGTTTTGAAAATGTAGGTGGCATGGATCCCAGAACCATAAGGAAATGAATTTTGCTAACAAGTTGAGGGAGTTTGGAAGCAGATCCTTCCTCAGTTGAACCTCTGAAGAGAATCCAGCTCTGGTCAATTCCTTGAATGGAGACTTGATAGACTGTCCTCGGAATATCTATCTAGGTCATATCTAGACCTGTGACATACAGTAACTGTGAGATAATAAGCATGTCTTGTTTTAAGCTACCTGGTGTGTGATAATTTGTTACAAAGCTATGGATAATCAATACAAATACAGCCACAAAAAGGTCACTCTGCTCCCATGGGACTGCTTTATGCAGCTATTATAAAATTTACCCACAACTAGTGTAATTGTGGATATTCTTGAGGATAAGCTCTTTGCTTAGTAACTTGAGAGCTGAAATCATCCACATTTCTAGTCTCCAGTTGCCTTCAAGTCACCTGCTGTTGGTTACTCCATTAAAGTGGCAGCTTGTGATAAACACACAGATCACAATTCTGTTCTCACCTTTTTGTTGCTCAAGATGATGACACAGTAGCGCACGCGCATGTTAAAGGGAAGAAAGCGGAGCTCTAGGCCTGAAGTTCCTTTCACTCCCAGGTGAACAGTATGCATGGAGCAAAAGATCTCTCTGACAAATGTGGACTTAATTGCTAGCAAAACATAAACAGAGCTTGTTGACATATAATTTTGTAAGTGCTGTTCATTTAGTGATTAAAGTTTTGGTATCAAAAAATGTTCATAACATTAGCATGGAAGACTAGAAGATGATATATACATTTGTTAATGAAAATACAGTGACCCTAGATCAACCTTGTTATGAAACAATGCTTAATTATGACCCTCTATAAAGATTCCTTAATACATAATTTCATTACGAAGAATTTCACTACTGTGTAAAATTAGCCACGATATATGAAACAAAGTGGTCATCCAAGAATCTTCAAATTTGTGTGGACTATGCAATGTTTCACAGGGTACAATGGATAACTTAAACTGGAAACAAAGGATGTATTATCTATATGTTTATCTAAGTATGGCACACTAACCTATTGTGCCATGGAGCTCCATTTATCTATCTAGCAGTTTTAAAATATGTCCACACATTATTTGATATTGCCTTAAATATGATGATGTAGTGGGCCGGCCTTAGTGACTTGATCCTTACAAATCGTATGCTAGAATGCAGCAATAGTGAAGCAGTGTGATTTAGATCAAATAATGTAACTCAATTCTGCCAATTCTTTCTTTTTTGGCTCGCCTCACTTTAGAACTTAACGAGATCCCATAAAGAAGCTTGGGCCACATGGAGAAGCCATGAATAAGTGTTCAGGCCAAGAGCCCCAGCAGATGTCCCAAACAAAAGGCAGTATTAACAGCCAGGCATGTGAGTGAAGAAGACTTTGAAAGGACTCAAGCCCCAGCCTCCATTTGACCACGAGCTACAGTTACACAGCTAAGCCCAGTCACCCCAGATGTATGAGAGATAGCCATTATTATTAATTTTTGTTGTTTTATGCCAGTATATTTGGGGTGGTTTGTTCTACAGCTCTAGATAACCAGAACATTCCTATGTCCATTTGTTCTACCGATCATTATATCCATCTTTTCTAGACCTATAGTTATTTCATAAAATTACTTTATTTCATAAAGTAATTTTATGAAATAAAATGCTGCCCTTACAACTCTAAACTTGGTGATACCTGTCCCCAAAATAAGTTTAAGCAATTTGGAATAAGCCAGAAGAGACATACAGGCCATATATCTAAACACATTCTTTGTACATTGGAGGGAAGTAGACTGGCAGTGAAAGGAGAGATGTGTGCAGAGTTGTCCAAAGGGTCATTAAGGGAAAAGACTCAGGACCTATGCTTCAGCTTCAAATCAGCCAGCAATCCCCAGGGCTTACCACTCTGTCTATCCTTGTAACAATCCCTGTTGAATATTTCATTTCCTATTATGCTTTGCACATAAAAATCGGACATGAAAACAAATAAAAACTTTTATTTAGGTACTCACAGGTATGTAAGACATTTGGGGAATCGCAACAGCCCTGATCAGTGTCACTTCCACTGCTACTCATATCATCACTGACACAAGAAAATAGGAAAAGAACATCAACAACACAAACAAAACTCAAAAACAACTCTTTATATTAGTTAAATCATATAGAGCCTTGAAAGTTATGGCTAAGTACAAATGATATGAAAAGACCATAGATATATTTCAAATATTATTTGATGTTCACATTGTTTTAGAAATTAAAAAACATAAAAATACAAAAAGAAAACTAACAAACATCCATATTTCCACCACTCTTTTAAAAAAATTGATAAAATAATTATTTTTCACTTTAAAATACAGTACTGCAGAGAAGTGCAAA
Source organism: Nomascus leucogenys (assembly GCF_006542625.1). Taxonomy (NCBI): domain Eukaryota; kingdom Metazoa; phylum Chordata; class Mammalia; order Primates; family Hylobatidae; genus Nomascus; species Nomascus leucogenys. The sequence goes on along the minus strand of NW_022097015.1, from coordinate 50,975 downwards.
TTTGATAATAATAAAAACCCTAATCCAAAGACTCAAAACGTGGATGATCTCAATTTAGGACTAAATAGGTACTTTTTCCAAAAGTGGTTCCAGAAATTGCTTTCTTGATAAAATTTCCTTCTCTAAGTTTATTATTTCCACATTTGTTTGCTTCTTATAAAGGTATAAGACTTGGGAATTTGATTAATTTCCGATTGCATTTCTAAAAACAAAGTAGTAGATCACAGCCTGAAGCAACTGCCTCCCTTGAAAGGTTCCAGGTCTTCCAGAACCCATCAATTTCACCCATATCACTCTTCTTGTAGTATTCATGATTATTTTGCTCAATAAGCTGTCAATTATTATTTGAGTTTAGAGATATATGATTACCTGATTTTTTTCTGAGAACACAAAACCCCATATTTGCTCACTTTGACATCTGCTTTTCCCTGAATTTGATGCTGTAAAATATTTTGACTCTTTACAAGTAAAGTTATTCTAAAGTTATCCATTCCTTTTCACCATTTGATTTTGATGAGTAACACTGTACTGTCTTTTCTTTACACCACATTTGTAATGAGGTTACTTACCACTTCTTACAGTTATTCTGTGGCTTAATTCTACTCACAGGTATTCTGGTTAGCATTGTAAATTATATCTTTTTTTAAAAAAAGGTAATACCTTTTTAAAATAAAAACATTTATTATTTTATATAATTCTAGCATTTGATAAACATTTTAACACTGCTATAGACACAATAAATGGATATCTTAGCATTTATAAGGGAGACCATACAGAATAGAAAGAATAACAAAGACTGCTTAGTATTTCTCCATATTTGGCTCCATTGCTATTTCTTTGATATTGGAGCTCTGGGTAGAAAGCCTGATTAAAATATACAGATAATTTCCAAACCTCATTTTGTTCAATCGTTGTAATCTCTAGTTCAATCATTTTTATTATAGTGAGTAGAAAAGCAGACCAATTTGGGGTTCATATCTTTTCCCTTGTCTTTACCTATTGTTGGAAACAAGTAAGGAAAGTACCTTTTGAAGAAATCAGAGTTGCCTCATCCCCCAAAAGAGACTCTCAAACCCAGAACAATTGATTGACTGTCTAAGCTAAAGATAGACAGAACACATTGCAGACCTAGATATTTGTATTGACTTACTTATGAATCTAATGGTTATCATGATTACAAAAGACATCAGAAAATAATTTGATGAAATAATTTGACTTGGAAAAATTCTATTTTACCTGATGAATGTTTCTGAGTCTAGAAAGCCAGTGATATATTTAACATTTTTACGAAACTTTGGTGTCCCAAAGACAGAATGGAAAAGAACTTAATTTATTTACCTTTTTGTTAATCCTTGCACCTCAGTCCACACTACCACTTTCTAAATGCTCATAAACTATTGTTGAAGTAAAAGAAGAGTAAGTCTTTAATTTAGGGAAAAAATACAATCAAAAGAGGCTAAAATTATAAAAAAAAATACTGTAGATCAACCAGTGAAATATTTCCTGCTAACCCAGTAGTGGCCCAGAGTCAGGGAGTGGAAACTACTTTTGAGGTGTGAAGGGGTAATATTTCTTTTTCCTCTGCAGTACTGGTATGCATCTCTTTTCAAGCTAAAATGATAAAAATAGCATTGGATTGATTCGCTTAAGGGTATGACTAAATCAACCCAAATCAACCCACAAAGCGATTTCCTACTCAAACCTCTACCAAAAGGGTTAGCAAGTTGTTTCTTCCTTCATGAAGGAAGCCTTCATGAAGTTAATTCAGGACAGATATTCAAGGCTGTATCTCAACCAAATAGCAAAATGTCTGGTTCAAGTCTAGTTTTGATGTATCATGCCCTTTAAATGCCACATGCATCATGAAAACTAGAGAGCATTAAGTTTTAGATTCATTCTATCTGGATATATATATAGGTGTTTCTCAATAAAAGGCCCAGTGGATATCTAGAGGCTAGTAAAAATGAAATATTTGCTGTTTTTTGCACCACCTTGACCCCTGAGCAGTTGAGAAGTGTCTAAAGCAAGGAGTCCTAAGATAGAAGGGCAGAGTTAATCTACAAATTTGAATGGGGAAAAAATTTCAGCTTGACTTTCACTAACTTAACAACAATTTAAATCAAACCACAGTAGTACTAAGCATACCTATGATTTGGTCACCAAATAATCACAGATATGTTTATACCACATCTCAGTTCTTATCTTAAGATATTATTTATGTTCATCACTGCTTTTAAAGTATAGTAGGCATTAACTTCACCAATATGTTTGTTAATAAAGAAGTATATATTTTATATTACACCCTTAAAATATTTTGATAATCTATTGTAATATTCATTTCCTTTGTGCCATGGACTGCATGGTGCCCTTCACCCCCAAATTTATATGTTAAAATCCTAACCACCAATGTGACTGTATTTGGAAATAAGAAATATAAGGGGGTAATTAAGCTTTACTGAGATCACAACGACCTTGATCCAATAGAATTAGTGTTCTTATAAGTAGAGATACATGAGAGCTCTCTCTCTTTGCCCATTCTCACGTGTAGAAGAGGTCATATGAGCACATAATAAGATGGCAGCCATCTACAAGCCACCAGAAGAGGACACAGAATAAAATCTATCTTGCAGCACCCGGATAATGAACTTCCCAGCCTCCAAAACCATGAGAAATAAATTTGTATTATTTAAACCATCCAGTCCATAGTATTTTGTTATGGCAGCCCATGCAGACTAAGATAGTCTTAATCCTTACATCTTATCTGATGCATTTAGAAAACACTATTCTTCAAAGTGCAGTTGCCTTCATGAGAACCAAAGAACCTGATAACATTTTCAAAAGTTAAGAAATCCTAATCTAGAAGAATAAGATCATGGAAGATAACTACCACACTTGGCCTTCAATTCACTCTGCTTTCTTTAGAGACTAACTACTATAGACTGAATGTGCTTCCCCTGCCCTGACCCCCTCAATTCATTTGTTGAAATCTAATGTTTCATGGTATTAAGAGGTGGGGTCTTTGAGAGGTGAAGACCTCTCAAAGGTCAGCAAAGTGGAGTCTTCATGGATGAGATAAGTGCCCTTATAAAAAAGACTCCAGAAAGCTCCCTCACCCCTTCTGCCGTGTGAGGATACAGCAAGAAGACTGTCTTCTATGAGCCAGGAATGTGGCCCTTACCAGACACCGAATCTGCCAGTGCCTTTATCTTGGACTCCCCAGCCTCCCAGCCTCCAGAACTGTGCAAAATAAATATTTGTTGTTTAAGCCCCTCAATCTATTTTGTTATAGCACCCTAACAAACTAAGACCCTTGCCTAATTCTAATTGTTCCTAATTATTCAGTATAGTAAAAAGAAATATTTTAAAATCATGAGTCTCCAGAATCCAGCTTTCTTTTTTTTTTTTTTTTTGAGATGAAGTTTTGCTCTTGTTGCCCAGGCTGGAGTGCAATGGCACAATCATGGCTCACTGCAACCTCTGCCTCCCAGGTTCAAGCGATTCTCCTGCCTCAGCCTCCTGAGTAGCTGGGATTACAGGCATGAGCCACCACGCCCAGCTAATTTTGTATTTTTAATAGAGAGAGGGCTTCACCATGTTGGTCAGGCTGGTCTCGAACTCCTGACCTCAGGTGATCCTCCCGCCCCAGCCTCCCAAAGTGCTGGGATTACAGGTGTGAGCCACTACAACCAGTCTTTTTTTTTTTTTTTTTTTTTTTTTTTTTTAACAAAAATCAAGACCCAGAAAATTATCTCCATCAGGGCCTTCTTTCATTTTTGGTTGCAATTCTGAATCAAGCTCTTCTGAGACATAGAGATTAATGATGAAGCCCCTAAGCTCATGGAGCATACAGTCTACAATAAAACATGGGTTTGTGAGAAATACTTTCAAAGCAGAATGATAAACACTTTGTTACCTTCTCAACATTAATTCCTATGCTCCTATATTGGCTCTGCAGTTTATATGTCTTTTATTTCCCCTTGCATGCTCCTACCCATTGCTTCTGGAATTCCCTCCACCCATGTTCCTATGCTCATAGGAAAGTTCTCCTCCTTCTCTAGATTCTGGCCATCAAGATTTTACTCATATTTCAGGTCACAATTTGTTTATAATAAGAGAAAATACCAAAATACTTCTTTTAAAATGTCTTCTCTTCCATGAAATTCTCCATAATATCTAGATAGTAATATTCTTAAGCAATCAGATCATAGAGTATTTTTGTCATCTAATACTTTCATCTAATACTACCAAATACTTTCTTCGCTGTAAAACTTCCTCCACTGGTAGGGATTTTTGTTTTCTGCTTGGTGATTGGTTCCTCGAGGGCCAGATATGTGACTTATTTATCTTTATGTTTTTCCAGTGCCTGAGTTGCCACTTAATAAGAATATGTTGAATGATTAAATAACTCAATATTGCTGGAAAAAAAACACAGCAGGTCTTATAACCATTAGAAATAATTGCCAAAGTACTCATTTCTGAGCCCAGCTGTTCCATTCATTAATTTCAAGGTTTGGCTAAAATCACTTGCCTACACTGATACGTTCCTGATAATTCCTTTGGGTTTCATTAGAATAAGAACTTACTAAATGCTCTCATTATGCTCATGGATCATGTCCCCACAAAGTAAAATGTGTGATGAATATAAAGTTTTATCATTCATGTGGTTCCAAATGGGTTATTCTATAATATATGTATCTGATGGCTTACAAAGAGCAGCTCATGGAGGCTTTTTAAATAGAAAAGTCTATAGTTATTTTAAAGCCAGTTTAACAATGCTTACTATTTCATACTTTGCTACTCACTTAGGAAGAGAAAATGTATTATTTGGAGAGATATTAGCTGATGTGAATCTGAGGAGGAGTATCAGTTAATAGTATAGGCTAGGTCATGCTGCAATAACATACAACCTCATGTATCAATGGATTAGCACAATAGTTTATTTCTTGCTAATGTTACATGTTTATCAAGGTGGAGGGTACACTCAGGGATCCTTGGTGAGGAGGCTCCTTTCTTCTTTATTTTTATTTTTTGAAATAAGGCCTCACTCTGTCACCTAGGCTGGAGTGCAGTGGCACAATCTCATCTCACTGCAACGTCTGCCACCCAGGCATAAATGATTCTCATGCCTCAGCCTACCAAGTAGCTGAGATGACTACCAGTAGTGGCACCCGCCACTATGTCCAGCTAATTTTTGTATTTTTAGTAGAGACAGGGTTTCACCACGTTGCCCAGGCTGGTCTTGAACTCCTGAGCTCAAGTGATCTGTCCACCTCGGCCTCCCAAAGCGCTGGGATTACAGGCGTGAGCCACCATGCCTGACCAGGAGGTTCCTTTCTATATGTGTTTCAACAATAGTTGTGGCAGGAGAAGGGAACATGAAAAATTTCTCACTGGTTCTTAGAGCTACCATTTGGAAATAACATACAGCACTTCTCCTCACATACTGTTGGCCAAATAGGCTATATGTTGACACATAAATTCCACATTGGTGGAGAAGTGCAATATTACCATGAGCCTAAGTAGAAAACAGGAACATTCGAGAAAACCTCTTTAAAAAATCCAGTTCATTTATGGAGTTTTTTTTTAAACATTTTCTTGTGTTACTTGCTACCATGCTGATTAAACATAGAGATTATACTAGGATTTTATTGAGAGAATATAATGATTATTATATGGTGGATTGCATAAGAAAATTAATCATAGAGGCATTACTATTAACTTTCATTCTGGTCATGATTTAAAATACATGTTATTAAATTTCAGTTTGTATATGGAAATCTCTTCAAGACAAACAATAAAAAGCTTTTAAAAGTAATGTGTAACATTACTAAGTATTATTTTATTAAGACATATTTAAAGATAGAAATGCCTCATTATGCCAAAGAAGCCAGATTGATGAAATATTAGATCATTTTGTGCTACTTGCGGATAAAAGTCTTTGTGTCCCTTCATGGTGGAGACTTGGTTAACTACCCCAATAATCATTTTCCTTTTCTCCTCACTGACAAAACCCTAATTTTATTTAGATGTGTATGGAGAAAGGAGGTTTCCCAGTCTTTCTTCCAGCTAGGTTTGGTCATTTAATTAAAATCTGGCCAATGGGCTACAAACACAAGTGCTGTGTGGTATTTCTGGCAAACTTCCCTAACAGAAAAAGGGCACACTCTTATCCTTGTGCACCTTCCTTTCCATTGCCTAAGAAGTGTATTTGATTGTTGGAGCTCTGGATAGTTTAATCAATCCCTCAGAAACTGAATACAGATTTTCGTGCTACATGATCTAGAGTCTGGAGGTGTTATACAGGAAGCAGGCAGAATTTCAGATTAAGGAGCCATAGTAACTTCTCTTTAGAACTGTCAGAAAAACAACCTTTTGCGTGAACTTAAGACTACTTTATCTCAATTCAACATACGGATTTGGGCCTCAGCCATCATCTCATGCTAGTCCCTAAATGATAAACCAAGAGCCTGCATTAATTGACAAGCCCTCTTCCTTGAGAAACTTTGTGGCTTTTGCCTTTATAAGAATTGCCCTTACCTTTGATTTAGGAGACAGTCTTCACAGGGGTACACATGAGTAAATCCCCAATATTTTAAATGTATGGCTCTGAGTTATTCTTAGAGAGTTAATCTGCCTGAGCCTGACTGCTCTATTTGGGATCAATGTTCTCTCTGACCCAACACTCAATGTCTCAGCATATTTAAGTTTTTCTTGGCTGTTGTTTTGTTTTGTTTTTCATCACAGAAAGGCTTGAGAGAAGAACTAAGGAAGTATAGCATTATAAATAAAACGTATGACACTAATTAGAAAGAATGATCAATAATGCTTGGGACCATGACAGACACACTTCTTAAGCTATATTTCATGCTGAATTGGTAATTACTTGGGATGAGTACTTCCAAGGTTTCCTTTCCTGGAAAAATTAAATTATAAATGCTTTTATAATTGTTTGCTCTATTTTCTTTTTGATTTGGGGAGCATACCACAAAAAAGATAACCTTACTTGTAGCTTTAGATTCCATGGCTTCAATAATCCCAGAACTCTGGATCTAATCAAACCCATTCCAGAGTATTATATAAAGAAAAACATGATAAATTTGAGATGCAGAAATCATATTTTGTATTCTAAATCCTGAAAGTATACTCAATTTTTCTGTTCATTACACTGATGCAGTTTTGAGTTATTTATACTCACAGATACCTACAGTGTTACTTCAAGATCTGACTCTAATTTACCATATACTATAAATTTTACACAATTAATGTGAAGAAGTTATTTGAAGTCCATTCAGGCAAAATCTACAATCACAAAGCAGCCACTTAATCAAGAAGAATCAAGGGGCTGAAAAGATAAAAATCTAGGAGAACTGTTTACAGAAGTGCTTTTAGCAATACTTCAGTAAAACTTGAATTTCACATCTACAAAGAAATCAACATAAAATACCTACAATCTTCTTATTCTTTTGGTATCTTTAATGCTACCTTATAGCTCAATACATCAATTCATATTTTATTGTTCACTAAAGCAAAATGTGAAAGCAAGACTTCAAAAGCCCTAAGTAAGCATGACATTGGCATTCAATAAAATGAAAGCAGTGAGACAAAAATGGTTTCTTCTTTAATAACTTTTTTGACAGAATAACCATTAAAGAAATCAAACATCTCATAATAGATGCAACTCATATAATCTCCCAAAAGTGTTAAGTTAAATACCAGTCACTTTTGAAAAAAAAAAAAAAAAAACTATACTCATTTTAATCTTAGCAAGATCTGTACAAGCACTTTAACGGTTTCTAATGACACTGGGAATTCCTGTCATCTAAATTGTCAAATTCTTGCCCCTTGATACATTTTTGGATTTAAAAGGATGATATTGATGCTGTCAAGCACTATGCAAAGACAAACAAGGGTGTGAAATAAACTAAAAACATAGTAGTAATGGTCAACATAGGCATGCATTTCATTAATAGACATCTACATTATTTTCTCTCTACTTAACTTTCTTTAACCTTGATAACATTGTTTTTAATTGTATTTAACTTTATATGGTGATTCGATAGTGTAAAACAGAGGGGCAACATAAAACAATTTTTTAAAAATCCTGTTTCGTTATTCAGCAAATTTCTTTATAAACTAAATATAGCCCTCATAAAGTAGGTAGAATAAATTTAAATACTGTCAATCCTCATTATCCACGAATTCCATATTTGCAAATCCACCTACTTCCTAAAATGTATTTGCAACCCCAAAATCAATACTCGTGGTGCCTTCATGGTGTTAAAGGACATGAACAGAGTGGTGAAAAGTTCTCATCACCGGTTGCACCAATTCGCAGCTGAGGTCAAATAAGGTGACAAGGGGCCTTCTATAAAAGTATAGAGATGACAAGAGGTAGAGACAATAGTGGGCAGTGCAGAGTAATGCAAGACACTCAGGCCTAGTGGACAGGGGTTGAATGCCTTCTCTGATGCCTTTTATTGGGGCAATGTCAGGAAAGTCATCTGATACTTCTGAACTTTGTTTTCATTTTGTAAAAAAAAAAAGAAAATAGAGTCTCCCATGACTGGTTATTTTTAGAGTTTACTATTGTAATCTGTATGATTATATGTGTTTCTTCTTGGAATAATGGTTCCGTATTCACAAACATAATATGTGTAGCAATTTTATAGAACATAACTACCACAAATAATGAAAATCTACTATATTTAATCAAGTTCAGATTTATTCAATTTTTATGCACATGAATCTAGTAACATAAATATACATTTGGATATGAGTGTGAATTAGGTAAATTAAACATTTTGAATAAATGAAAACTATTGTGTAATTATATAACTAGTTTCATTGACTACTTATTTCTCAAAACTTTTTCTCAGATACTTATGAGTACAAAATATAGACACTTACTCATGTTTCGGGTATTGCCTGGATTCAGTTAACTTTGTTGGTGAAGAGACAAATGTTGAGGATTCCACCAAAATGACACTGGAATAAATGAAGAAATAATTATTTTTAATTGATTGAAACAAAATTCAGATAACCACAAAACATTCTTCTTTTATTTTTTCCTATCATTCACAAAATATCCTTAGAATCAGAATAAACTACAGTTTAAAAAAATCCATGTGCTTTCATTCTGCAACTCAAAAGATATATGTTAGAAAGAAGGGAAAGATCAGGAATGGAAATATGTGAAACATAGTATCTTTTTATATGGAATAGCAGCACTGAATTCTCGTAGCAAGGACATTTAGAAGATAAGTGGCTGGTCAAATTATATTTCAGACACAAAGAGGAAATATCACAATGGTCTTACACATCACCAGAGCTGTACACGTTTCATAATTTCTAAACCTATTTCCATAAAAGAAAAATGCTTCTTTCAGGAGTGGACATGAGATGTGGGTAGCTAGTCAATCACTATGTTAATAATTATGCCATGTTCTGAAATCACACAGCAATGGGAAGTCTTCCTATATGACAATGCTCATATATTCAAGAAATAGTTATAGAGACGCATTTGTTTCTTACTTGTAGGACATGAGGTTCTCGAAACACAAACATTTTTGCCCCAGGCTGCTCACATCATAGGGTAGGAATAGTATACAAATGATGCCCTAGCAGTACATTAAAGATGTCATGAAAATTCATGTCACGAATGGCTAATTCTACCTTCAGAAGTGAACAGATTGTGTCTAATATTGTTAAGAATAAAATATCCAAACTTGATTTATCAAAAGAAACCCTTTTTATTATGTAACAGTTATCGAGATCCCCAAAATCCTAGGTTTTTGAGAAAAACTAGGAATAAATCAAAAGTTTTAGTCTTGATAACACACACACACACCTCTGCATGTATATATAAACTAAAACGCAACATTTTCCTACATCCTAAAATTTATTATTTTTCTTATTCTATTTTTTTCTTTAGTCAAATTTTTATTTTTATTTTTATTTTTAAAAAACTTTCAACTTTTATTTTAGATTCAGAGAGTTCATGTGCAGGGTTGGTACATGGGTATATTGCATGATGCTGAGGTTTGGGGTATGACTGATCTCATTACCCAGATAGTGAGCATAGTACCCAATAGGTAGTATTGCAGTCCTTGCCCCTCCATCCCTCTGCCCTCTAGTAGTTGCCAGTGTCTATTGTTCCCATCTTTATGTCCATGCGTACCCAATGTTTGGCTCCCACTTATAAATAAGGACACGTGGTAATTGGTTTTTAGTTTCTGCATCAATTCTCTTAGGATGATGACCTCCAGCTGCTTTCATGTTGTTGCAAAGAACATGATCTCCTGCATTTTTATGGCTGCAGAGTATTCCATGGTGCATATGTACCACATTTTCTTTATCCAATCCACCATTGATGGGCACCTAGGTTGATTCCATGTCTTTCTTACTGTGAATAGTGCTGCAATGAACTTACGAGTGCATGTGTATTTCTGGTAGAATGATTTGTTTATCTTTGGGTATATACCCACTATTGGGATTGCTGGATCAAATGGTAACTCTATTTTAAGTTCTTTGAGAAATCTCCAAACTGCTTTCCACAGTGGCTGAACTAACGCCAACATCAGATTCTGTCCTATTGTTTTAAATTGATATTTCTGATGCTTTCATATAAGAATTATAAAGAATTATGTGAATATTAAATACTAAAAATTTTTAAACAGAAAAAATTAAATATAGTAAAATGTAAATTGTGAACTTTGTAAAATATCTGTCAGACTACCAGATTCACCTATATTATTATTAAGTCGCAATTAGGCAAATACATAAAGAAGAAATCCTCTCCAGAGAGTAATTTAAATTTAAAGTCAGCTACTAAATTCTAAATTATCATCAAAATTTCATAAAATTATGAGGCAGAAGAATATTCCAACATTTATTTATATTTCTATAAATCCAAGGTAACTAATTGGAGAAATTTATTTTGGTGATAATCTGTTCTGGCTAAAAAGTAGTCACAAGGATCATATAATTTGACACACAAATAAAATGACTAGCCCAACATAATAAATATCATATCTTTATACACTGTACATATACCATTTTGAGACAAAATGGCAATCTACATGTGTCTGAATCATCCCTGCTTAAATACAAAGAACATGTTTTCTTAAAATATATAGAAATATTAACTGTAAAAATGCAGTATGAACTACCTGTTAAAAGAAAAAAATAATTCTACTTGATAACTGCAGTTTCTAAATCAGTAGCTCTCACACTTCAATCTGCATAATAATTACTTAAAGTTTGTTCAAAATGCACATTTCCAAAGTTCTACCTGTATGAATTCTAAGCAGGTCTGGAATGGGTTCCAGAAATCTTTATTTAAAACAAGTTCTTAAGATGCTTTTAATATAGTTTACCCATTTATTTAATTTTTTAATTTTTATTTTTTTAGATGGAGTCTCACTCTGTCGCCCAGGCTGGAGTGCAATGACACGATCTTGGCTCACTGCAACCTCAGCCTCCCAGGTTCAAGTGATTCCTCCACCTCAGCCTCCCGAGTAGGTGGGATTACAGGTGCATGCCACCATGCCCGGCTAATTTTTTTGAATTTTTGTAGAGACTGAGTTTCACCATGTTGGCCAGGCTGGTCTTGAACTCCTGACCTCGTGATCCATCCACCTTGGCCTCCCAAAGTGCTGGGATTACAGGCATGAGCCACCAAGCCTGGCCTCACCCATTTATTAAACTTTGAAACCTGCTGACCTAGAACAACATTCTAATATTAATTTAAAATATAATTCTAATATTAATGTAAAAACAAATCTTCTGGAGATGTTATTAGTGCAGATTCTGACTCAATTGGATTGAAGTGGGCCTGAAATTTTGTCTTTCTAGCAAGCTCCCAGGTGATGTTGGTGCTACTGATCCAAGGATAACACTTTGAGAAGCAAGAGTCTAAGCTAAAACATAAAATATTTTTCAAATTACAAAACTAGACAAGCCATGAAAGAAAGGCAGAGAATTACAGCGTTAGAACTACCATACATTTATCTCTCTATATATGCAACAAAAACCACTGGTAAGAGTTGTGAAAATTAACTTTTTCAGAACACTGGTAAATACAGAGAGGCATGCAACAATCTCAGGAGTAGTGTTTATCCAAGAAAAACGCCAAACTTTGGTAAGATCAGTGGAGTTTGTTGCATTGGAACTTGTGTGTTGTAACTCCCATCCTCCTTTTGACAGCTCTCCAGCAGCCTTGCACCCAAGGAAGTTGTAAAACTCTGTAGCTTACAACCTGAAGAAGGGAAAGACTGAGATTGGACTTCTTCAAAAAAGTCTTATTCCTGAGCACTGTTTTCATCTAATATAGATTGCTGCTTCCTCGAAAACTTCAAGCCTTAATTTGCAATGTATTTGTCTTTATTTGACCTGACTTAAGGGAGAACACCTACCACACCAGGATGTTTGCTGAAATCAATCCACAGCAATTATGTGTGAGATTGCTGCAGCAGTTGGGTCAAACAAAAGCCTGATGAAACATGAGAGGAACATACGGGGGAAAAGATGCCCATGTGTTGGATGAAACTAACTTGCCTGATCCCCAAAATATGTCAAAGATCTTTAATCTTGCATATGAGATACAATGATGTGTCACCAAATAGACAACATCAATTAAATAGATAGAAATGATATAAAAGAACCAATTAGAAATTCTAGAATTGAAAAATAACATCCCTGAAACTAAAAATTACTAGAGGGGCTCAACAGCAGGTTTGGTATGGCAAAAGAAAAAAAGAAGCAGTGCATTTAAAAATACGTCAATTGATATTATTTATTTTGAGGAACAGGAAGAAAAAATAATAAAGAAAAACTAACAGAGCTCCAGATGCCTGTGGGACACCAACATAAGTCTAATGAGAATTTCCAAAAGACAAGACAGACAGAAAGAGGTAAAAAAAAATTTTTTAACTAAAGAATGAATAGTTCTAAAATTTGATGAAAAACATTAATTTCCACATCCAAGAAGCACAAAGAACACTTTGTAGAATAAACTTAAGGCAATCTACATATAGATAATAATAATCAAACAGTTGAAAGGCTGATATAGACAATCTTGTAAGTAGCAATACAAAATTGACTCAGTGCCTACAGTGGCTCCTTAATATGATTAACAGCTGACTTTCCATCTGAAATGCTGGAAGACAGAAGAAGACAGGATTATGTATTCTGTACACTGCAAGAAATAGAGTTGATGAAGTACAATGTATACAGAAAAAAACTCTCCTTCAAAAAAATTAAAAAAAAAAAAACAAAAGAAGGAAACAAAAAAACTGTCCTTCAAAAATGAAGGAGAAAAGATATTCTAAAGTAAAGAAAAAGTAAAACAATTCATTACTAGCAGAACTGTGGCACAAGAAATATTTCAGCTGAGATAAAAGGACACAAGAAATTAAAACCACATGAGGTAATAAAGGGCATGAAGAAAGATGACTATACTGGTAAATAAAAACAAGCTATAAATTTTCATTTTCTTTGCAACTCTTTATATTTGCCTTTCTCATTTAAAATAAGCAGGAGGGCTGGGTGCGGTGGCTCATGCCTGTAATCCCAGCTCTCAGGGAGGCAGAGGCAGGAGGATAGCTTGAGCCCAGGAGTTCGAGACCTGCCTGGGCAATATAGTGAGACCCCGTTCTCCACAAAAAGGAAGGAAAAAAAACACACACAAAAATAAGCATAAAATAAGCAGTAGTAGGACAATAAATATAAAACTGCTTTATGGGCCTATAAGGCATTAAGATGAAATTGGTATAATAACACTAGGGAAAGGCTAGGAAAAAGAGATACAATGCAGATACAAAGTTTCTCAGTTATATTGAAATTCAGTTGGTATTAATCTGAGTTAGATTGTTTTACATTAGATGCTGATTAGAATCCTCAGGGTAACTATTAAGAAAACAATTAGAAACTCATAAAGTAAAAGAAACTAAAAGGAATTAAAATGGTATACAAAATAACTATTAAAAAACTCAGGCAGTAACAGAGAAATAGATGAACAAAGACATTAGTCATATATAAAGGAAATATAAAAGTGACAGATATAAATTCTACTAGATTACAGATTGAGTTAAATTTAACAGACTAAACACTTCAATCAAACAGGAAAGAATGACAAGATGGGTAAAAGAAAAGAGACAAACTTTGGGTTCAAAAACACAAACCAATTGGGATTAAAAAGATTTAAAAAGGAATACCATGAAAATAGTAATAAAAAAGGAGCTGGAGTGGCTATCTTAATAAAAGATAAAATAATATTTAAGACAAACATTAAGCCTGACACCATGAGAGATCCTTGGACTCTCACCCCAAGCAAATGAGTAAAAACAAAAGAAACAAACAAAGAAACCCAAAAAAAACACTTTGAAATTCTCTGGAGATGGTTCTAAGGGCATACAGCAAATTAAGAAAAATCTTTAAACAAAATAAACTGAAATATAATAAGAAAACCAGTAGTCTGTGATATTTGAACCAAGAACTCTATCTCCTTCTTCCTTTCAAGCTCAACAAAAGAGAAACTTTGTTTCAGACTGTTTTTGCCAAGAACATAGGGCTCTTCCTTCCCCTGGCTCCCATTTGGAGGCCTGTGTTTCTGGGAGGCATGGGACATCAACATTTTCACCTCAGTACATGTTGCTAAGGCTAGGTTCTGGGCAAGTGCAGTTGAGAGACCGTGAGAAGCTCCTTTCTTCTACCCAGCACCCACTCATGGACCGAAGCTCTAACATGAGTGTGGCACTGCTGAAAATACTGAAACCCCAACTGCCTTTGCCCAGTTTGTAAGGTGGTAGTTCCACACTGGGAGAAGCAAGTCAAAAAATCCTGAGGCTATTCTGCCCCCTTGCCCACCTAGCACTCAGCTCCTAAAATGGAGGGTTTGCTGAAGAAAAAGTGCACCATTGTCCCCACCCCTAGCTCTAGAGTCATGGATCAGATATTTTCCCTGAGGAGAGAAGCGGGTTTTAAAATGAATAGCTCCTAATCGCTTCCCAAAGTACTGAGTTCATTTTCAATAATGTGCGGAGAAATTCAAGCGAAAGTGTGCTCTCAGAAACACTGCCAGTTATGGTGAAATACAATTGGATGGAGACTGGTAGATCAACAAAGATGCAAGCTAAACTACAGGCCTGTTAGTTTGCTGGAGAGAACTGGAGAAGGAGACTGCTAGAAGTCCTCCTGGAGTCAGAAAAAATCTTAAACGATGATTTATAGAACTGTTTTTTCAAAGAGGTCTGAAGTTAACTGAATTAGCTTGAAGAGTAACTTATCCACCCCCACCCCACGCAGGGAATTTAACAGAAGGGTGTGGTCAGGAAAACACACAGGGAGCCCTGCCAAAACCACTGTAATCCCAGGGTAATTGTGGGCATGCCAAAGACGGTGGCCTCTGACAAGCAACATCAGAGCCTTAACACTATGTGTGTGTAGGTTTGAGCAGGGGGAGATAGACATCACCAAAATAACCCAGCCAGTCAGTAAAAAAATTAGAAGTGCAAATAACATTAGCAAGCTTGGGGCAGATAGAACCCGTACCCAGAATTGGCATAATATATTGTCTACAATGTCTACTCTATTTCATAAACATTATGAAACACACACAAAAAAAGAAGAAAAGTAACAGACAGTAGAAACTGCCTGCTAGAGTAACCCAGGTATCAGATTGAACAGAAATCAAATTTAAAATAGCCATTATAAATATCTTCAAAGAACTAAAGGAAACTATAATTAAAGAAGTAAAGGAAAGCATGATGACAATGTGGCATCAAATAGAGAATATCAACAAAGAAACTGAAATTATAAAAAAAAGAAACAAATGGAAATTTTGGAGATGGAAGCTACAATAAGAGAGATAAAAATTCACTTGAGGGCTTAATAGTAGATTTGAACTTGGGGAAGAAAGAACTAACAAACTTGAAGATTGGTAGAGATTACACATTCTGAAGAACAGAGAAAAAAATGAAAAAAAAATAAATAGAATCTGACGTATGTATGGTAGGCACACCATTAAGTACAACATGTGGGCAATGAAATTACCTGAATAAAAAAAGGAGACAGGAAAAAGAAGAGAAAAAATGTTCAAAAAATAAAGTGGGTGAGATGAAAGCTGGATCAGGTCACAGAAATTATTCTATATGGTAGCACCAATCCATGCGAACAAATGAAGAGAAATGGAAATAATAAATAGGAAGGTTAAAATATAAAAACTATAGATATATACTTGCTGTTTGTTATGGGCTGAATTTTGTTCCCTCAAACTTCATATTTTGAAGCCCTAACCCCGGTATCTCCAAATGTGACTGTATTTGGAGAAAGAGCCTTTAAATAGATAATTAAGTTAAGACCCTCAGGGTGGGTCCTAATCCAATCTGAATTATGTCATTATAAGAATAAGGAAATTTGAAAACACAAAGAGACATCAGGGATATACATTCACAGAAAAAAGAACAAATGAGAAGACAACTATCTGTAAGCCAAGGAGAAAAGTTTCAGAAGAAAGAAAAAATGATGGCATTTTAATCTTGGACTTCTAACTGCCAGAACTCTGAGAACAAAAATTTCTGTAGTTTATTCCATCTGATCTATGGTGTTTTTATGGAAACTCTAGTAAACCAATACACTTTCTCCCAGCTTTCTCAAAGTCATACAAATTATATACAATAATAATTACAGCAATATATTGTTGGGCATGTAATATTGATGTAATATGTATGACAATAACACCAGGAAAAGAAAGGAAAGGGAATAGAGCTATATAAGAGTAACACTCTGTGAATCTTACTGGAATCAAGTCAGTATATATCTGAAGCTGACTATGATAAGTAAAAATGTCCATGGTAAACTCTGGTGCAATCATTAAGAAAATAAGTTCAAAAATATATTGAAAAAGCCTTTAAAAATTAAAATCCTGCATTGAAAAATATTCACTATTATTAAAAAAAGAAGTCATAGACTAATAGAGAAACAAACAAAAAGACATATGATATAGCAAACTAAATGGAAACTGGCAAAAGTAAAATCAACTGTGTCAATAATAACAAATTTGTGAATTGATTAAATAATGCAATCAAAAGCAGTGATTAATATACACATACAATAGAATATTATTCTGACTAAAAAAAGAAGTCTTACACCTGTAACAACGTGGATTAACCTGGAGGACATTATGCTAAGTGAAAAAAGTCAGTCACAGAATTACAAATATGCATAATTCCATCGATACGAAGTGTTTATACTAGTCAAACTCACAGAAGTGAAGAAGGTCATCATGACTGACAGTAGCTGTGGGTTTAGGGAAATGGAGAGTTGTTGTTCAATGGGTATAAAGTTTCAATTATACTATTAGATGAATAAGTTCTAGACATCCACTATAAAATATAGTGTCAATAGTTAACAATATCATGCACTTCAAAATGTAAGAGGGTAGATATCATGCTAAGTGTTTTTACCAAAAAACAAACAAACAAACAAACCAGAAAACCAAAGGGACACAAGAGAACTTTGGGAGATGTTGGAAATTTCTGTTCCTTTGATTATGGTAATGGTATCATGGGTGTTTGCACATGTCTAAACTCATCAAAATGTACACAGTAAATACCTGCAGTTCTTTCATATAAATGTTATCTTAATGAAGCCGTTAAAACAAAACAAAACCCCCAAATCTGACAATATGCTATATAAAGGAGACATACTTCAGATTGAAAGATTAAAAATAGATTGAAAGTAAAAGGATGAAAAATTATATATCATACATACAACCACAAGAATGTTGAAGTAGCTATACTAAGACAAGACATGATCGAATTTCAAACAAAAATTGTAACTATAGATAGAGACATTTTATATGAACAATCAGGAAGATAAAATTACTATAAATATATATTCACTGAATTTTAGAGCACCAAAAGACAGAAAGTAAAACTGACATAAGTGAAGGGAGAAATGAACAGATCAACATTAATAGTTAGATAGTTAAATACTGCCCTTTTAATTATGAATAGAAAAATTTAGGCAGAAAATATACAAGAAAATATGTCTTATACAATACTATAAACCAACTAAAATTAAGAGACACCTATAGAACACTTTACTCAACAACAGCAAAATATAGATTCTTCTTATGAGCATTCCGCAGTATGGACCTTATGATACGCCATGAAACAAATCTTCATAAATTTAAAATTATTTAAATAATACAAAGTATGCTCTCTAAAATGGAATAAAATTAGTGACAGAAAAGTTGAAAATTAACAAACATGGAGAAATTAAACAACATACTCCGAAATAACTGGTGGGTTATCAAGAAATAAAAAAGAAATTAAAAATAATTTAAGATTACTGGGCATGGTGGCTCATGCCTGTAATCCCAGCACTTTGGGAGGCCAAGGTGGGTGGATCACCTGAGGTCAAGAGTTCGAGACCAGCCTGGCCAATATGGTGAAACCCCGTCTCTACTACAAATACAAAAATTTGCTGGGTGTGGTGGTAGGTGCCTGTAATCCCAGCTACTTGGGAGGCTGAGGCAAGAGAATCACTTGAACCCAGGAGGCGGAGGTTGCAGTGAGCCAAGATCACGCCATTGCACTTCAGCCTGGGGGCAAGAACATAACTCTGTCTCAAAAGTAATAATAACGATTTAAGATTAATGAAGATAAAAATAACATATTCCAAAACATATGAGATGAAGCTCAAGCAGTCCTTAGAGAGAAATATGTAGATAAAAATGCCTATATGAAAAAAAATCTCATAATAATCTAAATTTTCACCTTAAGAAGTGAGAAAAAAAGAGACATCTAAACACAAAGCAAATAGAAGGAAATAAGTAATACCCAAAAAAGTTAGTGCAGAAATAAAATAGATAGTAAAACAATAGAGAACATCAAGGAAAGCAGAAGGAATTTTTTTAAAAGATCAATGAAATGACAAATTATTACCTAGACTGATCAAGAATATAAACGAGAAGAATTAAATTACTAAAATAAGGGATAGAAGGAGGAACATCACTATTTGCCTTTCAGAAATTAAAAAAGGATTATAAGGGAATACTCTGAAAGCCCCTGTGCAAACAAATTAGATAACTTAGAAGAAATGCAGCAATTTCTGGAATAAAATAAACTAGCAAAACCGATTTGAGAAGAAATAGAAAATCTGAACAGGCTCATAACAAAGAGATGGAATTAGTAATGATATAAACTTCCACAAAGCAAAGCTCAGAACCAGATGGCTTCACCTGTGAATTATATCAAACATTCAAATAACTAATACCAGTCCTTCACAAACTATTCCAAATAGAATAGAAGGTAACATTTCAGAAATAATTCTATAAGGTTAATATTAATCATACAAAAACAGACAAATCACTGAAAAAGGCAATTACACTATTAAATATTATAATTATACAGGCAAAATCCTCAATAAAATACTATACTAGCAAACTAAATCTTATCAAACATAAAATAAAAAAATAGCATTATAGAGCATGAAATAGTGGTGTTCTGCAAAAGAAGAATTTGAGAATCACCAGTCTGGGAGCAAGGCATGGGAATTAACAACCTGGTCAGCTAATCCTCTCTCTGTTAAATATAGACTGGATTGCCTTATTTGTTCAAAGTAAAGTGAAATTTTGATAAAACATGATCAATTCTTGTCACTTATGCATACAATATTGGGGAATATATGGGGATATTTTTATTTTATTTTAAAGTGTGTTTAATATGAGACTGCTAATAATAACCAAGTCAATCATTTATTAAGTATAATATTAAAAACTGGGTCACTTCTTATATTGGTTATAACTTAAAAATAGTTTCTATATTA
Source organism: Nomascus leucogenys (assembly GCF_006542625.1). NCBI lineage: Eukaryota > Metazoa > Chordata > Mammalia > Primates > Hylobatidae > Nomascus > Nomascus leucogenys. Next base: position 31,145 of record NW_022097015.1, on the reverse strand, counting down.
ATTAATTGGTCAAATTCCTTCTTATTCAATCTATTTTATTATGTTAAAATTTCAAATGTAATATATGCTTCTTACACAATATTGGTTTTACACATTTGGAAATTGGTTTCATATTTTTGAGTTTATTTGTCCATTGCCTAAGTTTGAGGGACATATTCATATAAGGAAGGATATAGTTAAAATCACTTAATTAACAATTTTGCTTCCTATCAAACCACAAACCCCTTATAAGCATTAACCATTTTAATTAAATCTGAGATATAACATAAAGACATGTTAAAATATTACTGTTATTTGAGAAATATGTATCTGTAATATTCTCCCAATTTCTGGAATATCCAGATTTTCTTTCTGCTTTAACACTAGAATGTAAGACTAAATTTGTTTGATCCTGTTTTTCTCTGAAAAACTGCAGTCAGTCATATGGCCTACTTAAGGGCATACTTTAGTACTGTGTTAACACACCATATATTCTAAAATTTTGTGTTCCTTATACTCCAATGTGTCACTTTAATAAAATTGCACTAAATCATATTCTCTCTCACATGCACCTAGGGACCAGGTATTTACCAATCACTGTTTCAAAACAATATTTTTTAAAACAAAATGACCAAAATTATTAGTAAGAAATTACCAAAATCCTTTACATACAGTGATTAAAAGAACTGGAAATTATCAAATAGTAAATAAAATAATAAGCATATTATAACTTCTGGTTTCAACATAAGTATCATAAGAATCTGATACCTGAAGCTGGAAAAAACAGAGTTCCTAGTTTAATCAGCACAGAAGGTATCACCTTCCGTCATCTTCCTCCATGTGGTGTACATTTCCAGGAAGTTACTTTTCTATTGTGTCATTAAATAATACTTGAAAATTTTATTGTCTTTTCATCACAAATATGTATTTTTGTTATTATTAAATCTTAAGATGAACACATGCACATTGATTGTGCAGTATAAATTAGTTATGTTGCTCTAAGTAAAAATGTTTTTTTCTGCTTAAATTGATATTTCAATTTTGGACATGTACAGAATAAAATTAGAAGTAAAAAGTCTATTAATTATACATATTTTTTAATAATTGAAAGAACACTGAATTTCAACAAACAACTTGCAGACAAAACTCATAAATTTAGTACGATCATTTCAGGAAAACTGATTTACTTTAATTAGTTGTTTAATTTTTTCTGATGGTGCTTAGAAGTTTATAGGAATGTGAACACATACAATTTCTGCTCGAAATGGTTCATGTTGAAGAGATGAAAATTACGGCCAGGCACGGTGGTTCATGCCTGCTGTCCCAGAACTTTGGGAGGCCAAGGCGGGTGGCTCACGAGGTCAAGAGATCGAGATCATCCTGGCCAACATGGTGAAACCCCATCTCTACTAAAAATAGAAAAATTGGCTGGCTATGGTGGCGCACCCCTGTAGTCCCAGCTACTCGGGAGGCTGAGGCAGGAGAATCTCTTGACCTGGAAGGTGGAGGCTGCAGTGAGCCAAGATGGTGCTACTGCACTCCAGCCTGACCACAGAGCTAGACTCTGTCTCAAAAAAGAAAAAAAAAAAAAAAAAAGAAAGAGAAAATTACATGTCTCTTCAGAGTGGAGATAGAGCTAATTGCAATGAATTTACACCAAAATAATAACTTACCTGAAGTCCCCAGCCGTATAGAAGGGGTTTTTCACATTTACAGTTGAGAGGTGACAGCATTCTGGCAGTCCTCACAGCCCTCGCTCGCTCTCGGCCCCTCCTCTGCCTGGGCTCCCACTTTGGTGGCACTTGAGGAGCCCTTCAGCCCACCACTGCACTGTGGGAGCCCCTTTCTGGGCTGGCCAAGGCGGGGGCCGGCTCCCTCAGCTTGCAGGGAGGTGTGGAGGGAGAGGCGTGAGAGGGAACCGGGGCTGCGCGCAGCGCTTGCCGGCCGGCTGGAGTTCCGGGTGGGCGTGGCCTTGGCGGGCCCCACCACTCGGAGCAGCCTGCCGGCCCTGCCGGCCCTGGGCAGTGAGGGGCTTAGCACCCAGGCCAGCGGCTGCGGAGGGTATACTGGGTCCCCCAGCAGTGCCGACCCACCAGCACTGCGCTCGATTTCTCACCGGACCTTAGATACCTTCCCGCGCGGCAGGGCTCGGGACCTGCAGCCCGCCATGCCTGAGCCTCCAACCCCCTCCATGGGCTCCTGTGCGGCCCGAGCCTCCCCGACGAGCGCCACCCCCTGCTCCACAGCACCCAGTCCCATCAACCACCCAAGGGCTGAGGAGTGTGAGCGCACGGCGCGGGACTGGCAAGCGGCTCCACCTGCAGCCCCGGTGCGTGATCCACTGAGTGAAGCCAGCTGGGCTCCTGAGTCTGGTGGAGACGTGGAGGACTTTTATGTCTAGCTCAGGGATTGTAAACGCACGAATCAGGGCCCTGTCAAAACAGACCACTGGGCTCTACCAATCAGCAGGACGTGGGTGGGGCCAGATAAGAGAATAAAAGCAGGCTGCCCGAGCCAGCAGTGGCAACCCGCTTGGGTCCCCTTCCACACTATAGAAGCTTTGTTCTTTCGCTTTTTGCAATAAATCTTGCTACTGCTCACTCTTTGGGTCCCCACTGCTTTTACGAGCTGTAACACTCACCGCGAAGGTCTGCAGCTTCACTCCTGAAGCCAGCGAGACCACGAGCCCACCGGGAGGAACGAACAACTCCAGACGTGCCGCCTTAAGAGCTGTAACACTCACTACGAAGGTCTGCAGCTTCACTCTTGAGCCAGCGAGACCACGAACCCACCAGAAGGAAGAAACTCCGAACACATCCGAACATCAGAAGAAACAAACTCCGGACACGCCGCCTTTAAGAACTGTAACACTCACCGCGAGGGTCCGCGGCTTCATTCTTGAAGTCAGTGAAACCAAGAACCCACCAATTCCGGACACACAGTGATTTTCTGAAATTGATAACATGGGCTTTCACATTTTATAATGTCCTAAAGTAAAAAAATAAAATCTTACCACATGATAACAAAAAAAATGAAATTTCTGAATTATAAAATATAATCTTAAAAATCTATAAACCATCCATTTAATATTACACTGACAGTACTTCCCACTATCAAAAGAAATTCCATGGAGAAAAACTTTCTAGGTATTCTATAGTTTCAGAAAGATTATTTTACTGTTTTATTGTGTTTTTATTATCTAATCTGCTTAACAGTGACTTAAAACCATATAGGGGCAGATGGGGAAGTAAACAGTTGCATGTCTACCCCAGAACCACCAATGACAGGCTAAGCCCAGCCATATCTCTTAGCCACATGTGACAAAACAATGTCTTGTTTCAGATAATTTGTGTGAGAGGGCTGGGAAAAGTACATGTTCATTATTCAGGAGGAAATAAGATTATACATAGGAAGTGACAAATGCCCACTTTCTGTTCTGAGCATCATTGTCTCAAAAGGCAGTCTGTCGATATGAGCATCTCAGTGCCCTCCTCAACAACAGGCCATCACTCAACCATCTTACAGTCATTTTCTCTGCTTACCGCTCTTGCCCTGCACACCTAAAATTCTTTATAATCCATTTGGAAGTCTGGCAATCTAATGAATTTACTTATTCTGTACCATACATCCATGGTAGAAATTAACATTTGGAAGAGATAATGGCTACAAAAAGTCAATCATAATAATGTCACAACCATTTTATAAAGATTTAAAAATCTCTCTTCCCTACCCTTTGAAAAAGAAATACTTAGAACTCTGTCTGGAACATCGCCACCTCTCAATGAATGCCAGCATTAGCCTTATCTTTATAATAGATTTGATCTACAGGACACACAAGATAAACTGATGAAAGTTCCTGCCGGATAACAGGAAAGTCCTTTTTTACTGCATAAACTGTCAACCCTTAGTCCAGCAAAAACACAGACACAGGCCCAGAACTGCTTTAAATTAAATCACAAGTATCCATGGCACAGGGATGACTCAAGAAACAGCTGCCTAAATATAAAATGTATAACAATAACATGCTTTTGATACTTCATGGTCTGATAAGAGAAGCAAAGACATCGTAGGTAAAATTTACTTACAATGGCTTTAAAATCGAGGACTTTGCCTTTACGAGCAAAAGTCATTGTAATTCCTCTTACTGCATTCTTGGGTTTTGAAATTAATAGTAGTGAAGCTTCAGCAGGACGAATAAAGCGACTGGTGAATTTCAGAGTGACAATAATTTCATTTCTATTTAGTAAAAGATAAAAGAGAAAATGTTTTAACAAAAAAGACAACTTACAAGCATTTCTTTAATGTAGACCATGTGTCTAGTGCCTGCATCCCCCTGAAAGGTACTCACTTCAGCTGAAGTTCTCAAGAAGCCTACAATCTAGTTATTGTCATCGGTTAAGCTATCTTAATGTATTTTGTAAAATCTGAGGTTACTTTCAAATATATAATCTCTCAAATAAAGGATTTTCTAACAGCAAGCCACAGGAAACCATGTACGAATTGTTTTGAGGGAAATTCATAGGACATTCTGTGCTACTGTTTAAGCAAATACTTTGTCATGTCACTGGTCTCTGGAAATGTGGAAACGTTAAGAAAGTAAAAATTCAAAAAATGCATGAAATCATCGGTGAAAATAACATTCAAAATTTATAACCAAATAATGGCAGATAATAATAATATTTAATTAATTACAAAAAGGAATAAGGAAAATATTTTCATCCTCCTTAATCTTCAATTTGGCAGTCTAAGACATAGGATAATGGTGAAGAGGCTATGGATTTGGAGATTCCATTCACCAGTCTGTAGGAAAATGACTGCACCATGGTACCCCAGCAACCTTGCATAAGTCCACATAGGCCACATATGCACTGTAAAAATGCAGCTGACAAAAGTCTTGGCAGAAACCCCATGATCCTCCTGCAATATAAGAGCATGGAGGCTCATGAATTGCTGCTCTAGGAACATTTCTCATTTGCCTCCGTAATCTCTCCTGAGAGACTGTCACCAGACAGTTTATCATTGCTTCCTGGATTGTGATGAGGTACGAGACTTGCTTCCTTACTCCTTTTAGGATAGAGTTATAGGCCATGAAGCTAAATGACAGCACGAATTTAGCTCCTCAGCAAGAGGGTGTCTTACCATCCATGAGGCAGTGATCTGACCCCTTTTATTTTGATATTGCCCTGTACAAGGGACATGTGAATCTGGTACCTTTGATTACTCATGCTTTCACTGTTTAAATAAGTTATACACTCTAAATTAAACAATGGTCTCTCTATTTTGTTACTGGATCAATCTTTCAATCTTGCCTTGCCTTGATACAGCTGTAGGTGATAAAACTTGGGGAAATTTTATCTTTGCTTTTCCTCTGGTTTTTAGCATGGTTACCATTATACATCCTACAACAGTTATTCTTTTGTACCAACTACTACCTATTGTCTTCGCTTAGAATACACATATTTAAGAATGGAGATGGGAATAGATTCCCTTGGTGTCAAACCTTGACTTGATTGTGCCAGAACTTTTGTGCAGTTGCTGTTGAATGGGTGAGACTAGGAAGAAACGAGGAGTGAGATGAATGAGGGGTTTTCAAAAGCAATAGAAATGTTCTCAAAATAGTTTTGTAGGGAAAATTACAGCTCACATCTTGCAGGAGTGGGGGTGATTTTAATATGTGTCCTCAACAATTTCAATTGTGTGCAAAAGGACTCTTATGAAAACTCATGGGCATGAATTTAACTGAGAACAAAGAACATTTGACCTTGAGGTCTTTTTCCAGGTATACAGGCTCAAATTATTTATTAAGATAACAGTGAGTGATTTAGAGTATTTCCAGTTATTCTAAAGTACATCACTATATAAGATCATTTATCCATTAATTCATTCATGCAATTGATATTTTTAGATAATGTTCCAGGCACTCTTTTAGGTTTCTGAGATACAGTAATTAGAAAAAAAAAAACACCACTATTCCTGCTCTCCTGGATAGTACAAATGGTAGGACATGGCCAACATTCTACCATCACAAAATAAATGTGAAAATTACAAATTATATATGTGCTGTGAGAGCATATAATGGGGAGTGTGACATAGTCTGAAAGGTCAGAGAAAGTGATATATTAAGTGGAATGTGAAGGATCGGAATGAGTTAACTAGATTGAACAGGGGATGAAAGAAGGCATCCAAGGCCTCTGGTATGGGGAATTAAAATGTGTTTGAAAAACTAATCAAAGGCCAGTAATGCTAAATCTTAGCAAGCAATAGGGGTAATGATGCAAAATATAGCCAAGAGCAAGCTGCGAAATCATAGTGACTGTCACAAAAGTGAAAGTGTATTTTGGACCATGTTAAGCATATTCAATCTATAGCCAAATGTTGATGGGAAGCAGCTGAAATATTTTAAGCACCTTTTTAAATTTCTGTTAAAGGTTTAAATTTCTGTTAAAAATTAGCTCTCATTCTAATATAGAGGATAGATTTCAGACAAGAGTTTTAGGAGTCTGTTGTGGCAGTCTAGTATAAAGATGATGTTACATTAAATCGGGGTGGAATAAGTGAAGAAGGGAAAAAGAAACAAGGTCTATGACACAATTGGTAAAATTGATAGGATCTGGTAATGGATTGGATCTCCATGGAAGCTGATGAAAAGAGAAGCATTCAAGAATGACCATCATCTAAAGAACATGCATTTAATGAAGGATTTTATGAACCTATACTTAAGTCTTATGGAATACATTTCAAAATAGAGTATCCTTTTTATGACATAAATAGCTGGTTCCATGAACAGCCTTCTCTTAAGTATAGGTAATTATTTTTTTAAATTTGTAGTTATATTGAAGCATGTAAATGACCAGCATTCTTTTCTGAATTTGTTAGAAACTTCAGAATCAAATGTGTAGTCTACTTCAAGTAAGTTTCCTAAGTCTCCAGGCATTTCTGTCATAACTAATAGGTTTCATTTTAATTATTTTACCTTTTATTTTCTTTTTGCTCCAATTGCCTTTCCCTGATTTTTTTTTAAAAAAACCTCCTTGATATTACATATACATTGTAAGCTACTTCAATTTAGCCTTTGGAATAGATGGAGAATACATAATACAACACATCAATGTCAGTGCACATATGGCTCAATGAAAATAATGAGAAAAAAAGAATGGTTTGCTAAATTTACACTTTCACTTTTATGACAGTCACTCTATGGTTATAACTAAATTTAGTCATAAAGTTAGATGCAGAAGTAAATATGTTTGTTTATATGCTGGTGTAGCTGTTTAACATTTTCTATATAAATAATATGTCTGAGAATTTAAATCCATAGCTGGCAGAAAGAGACATTATTAACTGTGATCTAGACAGTATCTAACAAAGAATGTGGCACATATAAACATATAATTATATAATATCTTATAATGATAAAATTACTCATTTTTTTGTTTAGGAAAACAAAATATTTTCTGAGTCATATTTGTAAAAACCAAATCCTATGAAATTATTTAGCCTAGCTAAAGAGAGCCACCTAAAATAACAGCTACCTAAAATAATTTTATTTCAAGCCTATAAAATAAAATGCATTTAGATAAGTGAGTAGTTGTTTTTTTATATGTATTCAGAATTAAGCATTACTTTTTCTGGGAACCCTTCCTTGGTTTCCTCAAGAGTAGGCAGGCGCTTCTTTTTCAGTTTTCATCTAGTTCTATACACACATAATCAATAAAATAATTATTGATTTATATCTTCGTTATGTATTTGTTTGCCCGGCATTGTGATAGATTGTAAGCATTTGCAAGTAGTGTTGACATATTTTAATTTGTGAGTCACCAGTACTCCAAATTGAGGCGGTCATCCTTATTAATTGCTTCCTATAAGTTCCATTATGGTACAAGGTATTTTGCCTACATAATCATATTTATTACTGACAGCACTGTGGGTAAATAGTCTTACCCACATTTTTCAAATAAGGAAACTGAGGCTGGATCGTAGAGCCTTTACATGTCAAGACTGAAACATAACATTTAACTGTTAAATGATATGAGAGGAGTTCTAAACCACAATGGCATCTGAAACCCAGATTCATCATTTCTTTTCCCAAGAAAAATCTCATGAAAATTATAATAAAGAGATTTTCAAAACACAGCTGGTTAGAGGAAACCATCACCACATAAAGGGCAAGATGGGGTTCAGACAACCCTACTCCCTTCAATGCCATTATAAAATGTCAGACAATTGGGCATAAAAACAGAATGGTTTTTCACCCTAATGTGAAGCCTACCAATTGACATACCTGTGCACATACAGTATAGAAATTTACTTTTCTATTGCCATGTTATTACATATGAATGGATAACCATGTTTCAGGAGGCATTTGAGTGAATCTTTTAACAGGGAACATTAAGATCAAGGTAAATAAAGCAACTGACCTTAGAGAAAATTCAAGGATAGATGAGAACATAAAAGTCAGAGACAATTATGAAGATATGGTACCTCAATTTAAGAACAGGATGTCATGAGATAGAAATAGTCAGAGAACAAGTGCTCTTAGCAATTTATATATATATATATAAATTCATATATATATGAACCAGAACTCAGACCCTTGCCAGACACTGAATCTGCGAGCATCTGGATCCTTTGGACTTCCCAGACTCTAGAACTGTGAGAAATAAATTTCTGTTGTCTGTAAGCTACCTATTTTATGGTTTATTGTTATAGAAGCCTGAATGGACTAAGATGGCAAATTAGTATTGAGAAGTGGGTGGGGATGCTGCTGTAACAAATACCTAAAACGTCAAAGTGGCTTTGGAACTGGGTAATAGGTAGGGGCTGGAAGAATTATGAGGTGCATGCTAAAAAAAAAAAAAAAAAAGCCAACATTACTTTATAAAGGCCATAAAGGGTGATTATGGTGCAGGCTCAAAATAATACAGCTGTAGAGAAAGCTTGAACATTCTTAGAAATTACTTAAAAGGGTGATTCTGGTAAAGGCTCGAAAGAATAAAGCTGTAGAGAAAGCTTTAACATTCTTAGAAATTACCTAAAAGGGTGATTCTGGTAGAGGCTCAAAAGAATAAAGCTATAGAGAAGGCTTTAACATTCTTAGAAATTACCTAAAAGTTCGTGAAAAGAATACTGGTAGAAGTATGGATAGTAAAGGCCATCCTGATGAGGTCTCAGACAGAAATGAGGAGCAAGTTATCAGACAACAGAGGAAGAAAATCAGTGCTAAAAAGTGACAAAGAACTTGGCTAAATGGTGTTTGTGTCCTGGTGTTTCCTGGAAGGTAGAACTTGTGAGTGATTAAATAGAATGTCTGACTAAGGAATTTTCCAAGAAAGTGTTAAAGGTGTGGATTGGCTTCTGTTGAATGCTTATAGTAAAATGGAAGAAGAAAGAAATGATTTAAAAACAGAATTTTTAACCAAAAGGGAAGCAGAACTTAAACGTTTGGAAAATTCTTAGCTTATCCATATTGAAAAGAATGAGAGAACAAACATGTTTAGGGGAGAACAAGGGTGTGGGCAAGGAACTGTTTGATAAGGAGATTAATATGGATCAGGAATCTCCATGAAAACCAGATGATATTCATTAAAACAATGGAGAATTACCCCATTCATGATTCAGAGATCATCCGTGCTGCCTCTCCCACCATAGGCCCAGAATGCCAGGGCCTGAGAGACAGAATAATTTTAAGGAGAAGGGAGTATGAACAGCTGTGGGACCCTGGTGTTTGCTGCCCACCAATGCCTCAAGGCTCTACTGTCCACATTCCAGTATCATGCTCCTTGGCTGCCCCAGGTGCTGCTTCAGCAGACCCAGGTGTGGCTTGGAATGTGGTAGCTGCCCTCTGATGGGCACAGGCAATAAATTTGGGAGGCATCCATGTAGTACCATTTCCACTGGTGCAGAAAGCACAGAAAGTGCATGCCTTCACCTATATTTCAAAGGGTACCCTGGAAAGTCTTGGGGTTCAGTTAGAGAATTGCCATGGGGAAGGGCCACTGCAGAGTTCCCGTTAAGGCAATGTCCAGTAGAGCTTTGGAGGCAGGCCTCCCTGAAGATCTCACACCAGTAGAGACATTGGAGCAAGATTCCAGCTCAGGGTAACCACAACCACAAGACCCAGGCATAGAATGACCACAGTGGTGAGGCTACTGCAGAGAACTAACATGTTCCCAGACACAGAGCCGTGGCGGGCACTGGGCTGCCTCAAAGCCATTGGGGGCAGGACCACCAGTGGTCCTGGAGAACAGTTTCAAGTCAAAGAAGATTATTCTGGTGCCTTAAGATTTAATGTTATTTGTCCTGTTTAGTTTTGGACACACTTAGGACCTGTTATCACTTTCTTCTTTCCTATTTCCCCCATTTGGAATAGGGTAGAAGTGTCTACCCTATGCCTGTTCCATCATTGTATTTTGGAAGTATATAACTTATTTGATTTCACAGAATCACAGCTGGAAAGCAATTTTCCTCAGGAAGAATCATACCTTGAATCTCACCCATATAAGACTTATATGATTTTTATTTATTTTTCTAGGCAAACCCTAAATACAAGACTTATATGATAGGTGAGAATTAAGACTTCAGATTTTTGAGTTGATTTTGAAGTGAGCTAAGATTTTGGGGGGCTATTGGGATGGAATGAATATATTCTTCAGGCAAGAAGACATAAATTCTGGGGCTACAGGGTGGAAAGCTAAGGTCTAAATGTTTGTGTCCCCCCCCCCCCACCAAGTTCACATGTTTAAACCTAATTACAAGAGGAGTGACATCATCAGAACAGCAGAGTAAGAAATACTAATCTTCATTCTCTCCACATACAAACAATAATTAAACAGCTATCTGTGAAAGAAAATGGCTTAGAGAGGGCTCAAGGTTCCAATTAAGACCCTGAAGTAACACAATGGAGCAAAAACCTGACGAAAACCACACAGAAAGATCATTAGAGAGACAGGCATACTTGAGCTGTCTAGAGGTGGCTAGGAACAAGGAAGGGCAGGGCTTATCATTATCAGCCACACAGTGGGTGCTACTTAGGTCCCCAGTAAACTGCTCTACAGAGTATACCAGCAGCTTTCACTCCTGTCGTAACCAATAGCCATTCCTGTTGTGAATCCCTTGGAAAGGGAAATGCTGCTGGGTCCTGCACCTCATCAAGGAAGGAGCCACTGTTGGGTCAGATAGTGGAGAAAATGAGGAGATACTAATCAAAGGGTACGAACATGAAGATATAACTTGAATAAGTTCTGGATACCTAGTTTACATCAAAGTGACTATAATGTCATTTACACTTGACATTTGTAAAGAAAGTATATTTTAAGTATTCTCATAAGACACGTACAAAAGGCAACCTTTTGAGGTGATGAATATGTCAATACCTTGATTGCTGTAATCATTTCACAATGTATATGTATACCAAAACATCATACTCTATACCTTGAATATATATAATTTTTATTTACCAATTTACCTCAATAAAACTAAAAAAAAAGAGAGAAGAAAACCTAATCACCATTGTGATGGTATTAGGAGTTGGGGACTTTGGGGAGTGATTAGATCATGAGAGCTGAGCTCTCATTAATAGGATTATTACACTTAGAAAAGAAGCCCCACAGAGCTGCCTTGATCCTACCACCATGTGAAGACAGAAAGAAAGTACCATCTATGAATTAGAAAGCAGGCCTTCACAAGACACTAAATCAATCTGTGGGTGCTTTGATCTTGAGCTTCTCAGCCTCCAGAACTGTGAAAAATACATTTCTGTTGTTTCTAAGCTGCCTAGTTTATGGTATTTTGTTATAGCAGCCCAAACAGACTAAGACACAATCATATCATGGATCTTCAGGATTGCTTAGAAATAGTCAAAGTAACATTACATTGAATGCAAAGGGCTTTGTTGAATGTGACACAGACACACACACACACACACACACATGCACAAGATATGTGCAAGTGTCAGTTTAATAAAAGTGCCAGCTCTGAATTTGTATTGACTGGTGTTGAATCTCTATTTCGGCATTTAATAGGAGGGAACATTGGGTAATTTAATGTCTCTGTGTCCAATATCTTTTTCTGTAATATGAGGACACTAAGAGGATATTAGGAAGATTAAATATGAAGTGCATACTATATAGATATTGACATATGAAACAAAGTTCATATGATATAGATATTTTTATATGGCAAATATTTAATAAATATTAAGTATGTTAATATTTACATATAATGCCTGTATTATGTAAATACATAAGTATGCATATGTTATAAGAAACCTATGTGTGCCTATGAAAAGACTGGAAAGAAACGAACCAACAAACTGTGTTTGATGTAATTCTAGGTGATTTTTGTTATCCTGTTTATTTTTCTATAACTCAAATTTTCTACAGTGCACATTTATAATAAAAATAACAAATATGAACTTTCTTAACAGGAAAAGTAATCTTAAACTAAATTATCAGAGGTTTATTGTGGTTATTAGGAAGAATTTCCACATAGTGAAAGCTTTGAAATACTGGAATAAGCTATCAGGTTTATGAGTGGAAAAAAATGCAGGAGAAACTTCATCTTTTTCACTTGTACCACCCTATTGGAAGAGTGGAGTATAGATCTCAAGTTTTAAAATCTTTGACAACAAAGTAAATGGTTATGTGACAATGTCCAAATGAACTTGTATTATTATGGTTATGTTTTTTAATCGACATATTAGAAATTTAACTATTTTATTATGGTCTTGGAAACTGGGTAAGTTCTTTTTATTATACAAGGAATTTTATTCTAGTATTTTATTTATAATAAGCAGATAAGTATAGATTTTTTCCTCAGGTTTAGTTTAGGTAGAATTAAGATCTTTTATATGCCCCTTTAGCATGGAGTAATAACTGAAGAAAGCTAACATAGGCTAATGACACGAAACAAGGGCACTGTTGAAAATGGGTTACAGGATATTTTAAGTACAATTTAAAATGGCCCTTTTTTATTATTTCTGTGTTTGATATACTAGCACAGAAATAAAGACTACAGCTTGAAAAGTTACTCAATTTAATGTATAGTTAAAATCCAAAGAGATAATCAAGCAAAGTAACTTTAGTAGTTATCTATCACATTTCATTGGGGAAAAGCAATTGAACGCAAAGGCAATGACTAAAATTCAAGACTAGTTAAAGTTCATTAGTAGTTCTCAAATTTGTCAACTGCTGTGGTACTGACACAGCTGTTCTCATATCATCTTTGTATGATTTAATAAACAAGAGTATTTATGTCATTAGCATGTGTTGGCATATCCAACATGATTTGTTGATCTGGGAAGACTCACATTATGCTCAGATTTAATTTCTCAAAACTATTCTCTGGAGGTTTTTAATTATACTTTATTTTTGTGAGTGGGACAGTAGTAGAAACATTAAATAAGTATGAGAACACAATTAGCTAAAAATGACACATATAACATTATCACAATTTGGGAGTATATTTACATGTATATATATCATCTATCTGTCTATTCATCATTTACACACACACACACACAATGACTATGAGGGCACAGAGAAAAATGGCAACATTGGGACTTCTTTGAGATAGGATTATCAACCTTTTGTTTTCCAGTTCTTCATACTTTCATAGTCTCTAAATTTCCTATAATGAGTACGTGCTGCCTTTATAATCAGCAAAAACTATATATAAAATATATATAGGCTGGGCACAGTGGCTCACGCCTGTAATCCCAGCACTTTGGGAGGCTGAGGTGAGTGAATCACCTGAGGTCAGGAGTTCAAGACCAGCCTGGCCAACGTGGTGAAACCCCGCCTCTACTAAAAATACAAAAATTAGCCAGGCGTGGTGGCAGGCGCCCGTAATCCCAGCTACTCGGGAGGCTGAGGCAGGAGAATTGCTTGAACCCAGGAGGCAGAGGTTGCAGTTAGCCCAGATCGTGCCAGTGCACTCCAGCCTGGATGACAGAGGGAAACTCAGTCTCAAAAAATAAATAAATAAATAAATAAAATAAAATAAAAAATATATATATATCTTTAAATTATATACACACATACTTTTAGAATGCACTGGTTTCAGTTTCCTGCAGGAAACAGAATGGCAGTACACAACAAACCAACTTATAGTCTTGTTTCTATGATCCGTAAGCATAAAAAACAAATTAAAATTAAATGCATACATAAAACAGCTGTTTTATGTTGTTAGAATTGTTTCAACAATTTTGGTGAGGAATTGTAGAAACATGAATATTTGTCTGACTGTGAGTGACAATCGTTTCATTAAATATCTATCAATAGTAAAATCAAAGTCACATTTTATAATTACAACACATTAAATCTTTGGGGTTGATATGTCTGATAATGTAAAATTTTAAAAAAAAATACTTACCTTGGAGAAATTGTCACAACATTCCCTTTTTGGGAAAGGGAGAAGTCAGCAGCATCTCTTCCAACAATTCTAGCATTATACGCTAAGTTTCGCGAGCTGGAATTTTTCAGTAGAATCTGTGTAGAAGTAGAAGAGGATATAAGTAAGATTATAAAATTAAAACTATGCAACTATATCATTTCTTATTTTTATCAAAGACAGCAATAGATTTTAGTCATAAATATACTTATTCATAATGTACACCAACTGGAGAAAGCCAGAATTTGTATTTTAAAATAACAACTACACACACACACACACACACACACACATATACATACAGTTTAGCTGAAGTGGGCAGAGAAGGAACTTTCAACAAAGGGAATTACAAATGCAAAAGCGTCTTATCACCAGTGATTTGAAGATCAACATTTGCTGCTTGGATTTTATTTTTATTGCAAAGGAAAACCATTGGGGAATTTTGAAAAGGGAACTTACATATCCAATTTACAAAAAGGATACTCTGGCTGCTCAGTGTAGAAAGTATTATAAGGAGTATAGATTTAAAAACAGTTTCAGGCTGAATATAATGGTGGCCTAGTCTAGATGTGGTAGTTCAACAAAGGGTTGGCTGTCTCTTTCCTCCTGATCCAGAGACATGGGGAGCATTAGAAAATGAGTTGCTTTATTACAAAAGAGTACTTCTTGAAAAATGTGAGTACACAAAGTGTTTATGCAAAATATAATGGAGATTCGAGAAACAATCTTTAGGAAGACTGACTAAGATTTTCTTCTCAACCACACTCCAGTAAGGCTTGTCTGGGCTCTTTTTTAAGTAGGCCCCACCTTTGGGCATGTCCTCAAGAGCCCAATTTTAGTAAGAATCCTGCTAAATCAGTTTAGCCAGAATTCCACACCTTCGGTATCTAATCACCCTTGATATCTAACCCAATTCCTCATCTCCTGCCATTGCTCAGGTAATGTATGATCACTCTGGCCTTCCTTTAGCAAAAATCTTATATTGGTTTAGCCAGAATCCCCCCTTACCCATATGTTTCCTCCTAGTCATTTCCCACCCACTGATCTCCATCCTGCTCCTTGGCTATAAATTCCTACTTTTCCTTGTTTTATTTTGAGTTGAGCTCAATCTCTCTCCCCCACTGCAAAACTGCTTTGCACCGGTCCCTATAACTATCATAATAGTCCTGAATAAAGTCTGCCTTACCGTTTTAACAAGTGTCATGAATATATTTTTTTTCTTTAACAAGATGCCAAGGTATCACCAAAAGTTCTGACCCAGAGAATGGTGAGGATGGAGGAAAAGGATAATTGGTCAAATTAGAGTGAATAAAAGGTCACTGCAAATTATGAAGTTCAGGACCTATAGTCACAGATATTCTAAGAGTGAAAAAGTAGCAGTAGGTATGGTTATAGTGATTCATAAGGAATATGATGAAAATCTGGTGAAAGATTAATTATTTTCTTAGTTCAATGGGAACTTTGGTAACCAACAGAACAAGTGTGTTGTTGATAAAGAGTTTCCAACTTTAGTTTCTTTAAGGATTTGGAGGCCTCATGTTCTCAAATACTTAAAGACATCAATAATGGGGGCAAGACCCCCACGATAGTGTGGTACCCCACTGTGGTGTGGTAAGCTTTTTGTATGTACATACATTCATACAAATGTATGTATTTCAAATATTCATTAACAGACCAAGTGATTTTAAGTCCCAGAGAGCTAATTCCTATTGTTTTGGAAGGAAATGTTGAAAATTAAAGTAGATTTGTTGTGAACTGTTTAGATCATAAGGAAGCCATTCATTGTCACTATATCATACATATCATACATATGACAAAATGGTATTGGACTCATCTGTGGTCAGACAGTCATACCACCCAAATCCAGGATTTCGTGTAAGGGTGATGAGGAGTAGATAGGAAGAAGAGCTAGCTGTTTAAGGGAACAAAAGAAAGTTTTAAAGTCTCAATTCCTTTTTTGCAATGACAGACATTCTTTATTCTGCTTCTGTGTAAATTTTGTTTCAAAAGGAAAACAAAATTCAACTGCTTTTGAATGTCTCGGAAAATCACTGCACTCTATGTTTTTTCACTGACCACTACTTTTTTGCACTTGTTCTAGCATTCTATGTCTCTATTATTTGCCCATAGCTATAGAAATACTTTTTTACACTTTGGAAGGCTGAGGCAGGTGGATCACCTGAGGTCAGGAGTTCAAGACCAGCCTGGCCAACATGATGAAACTCCGTCTCCACTAAAAATACAAAAAATTAGCTGGGCATGGTGGCAGGCACCTGTAATCCCAGCTACTCAGGAGGCTGAGGCAGGAGAATCGCTTGAACCTGGGAAGGCAGAGGTTGCAGTGAGCCGAGATCGTGCCACTGCACTCCAGCCTGGGCAACAAGAGTGAAACTCCGTCTCAAAAAAAAAAAAAAAGAAATACTTTCTCAATTTTGTAGCCATTTCTGGAGATTTTTCTATATTCTGTAACATTGATAGGGTTGGTGGTAAGAACGACTTTCTGTGACTTACGCACTGCCATTCTTCGTGTTGATTCACAGGAGCAAAATACATAAAAGATTCTCAGCAATTTCTAAATCACTAATTTTCTTAAATAAAAGTTAAAATCAAAGCTTGTAATTTGTTTTATCTTGCATATACATTTTATTTATTTCTTCTTTCAAAAATTTTTCTTACATTGTGAAAAATGAAAGGTATATTTGTATAATTTTATCTATAATCTTAGGTATGAGCATTATTTCTAGTAAAATAATAAAATGAGAAAATAAATCATGTTCTATTTAAACATGATTTAATTCGATTTTTAACATCATAATTTAAATTTCTTTTTAAACATTAGCTAGCATTAATATTAACTACTTAAAAACATCAATAACAAATGATATGAAGGAATACAGTCATGTAGACAGAAATAGAGAATTGGTAATAATAGTTAACAGTAATAAATTATACTTAAATCAAATTTACACTCTTGTCTCCTGCAGGCCTAAGCAAAAAACTTTTAACTCTTCTGAAAAATTCAATATAATTATAGCTCAAGGCTAGTTATTTATCCAAAGCCCTTGGATATCATTGCAATTAGCAAATTATCATAGTAAATACTGAATTCTATGGAGTTTTATGTCTTTTTTTGACAAAAAAGGAAAGAAATAAAGTAAATAAAGGAGATTGAACCTCAGTATTTACTAACACAAACCTAGAAGAGGAGGCTTTCTTTTCACTAAATTCAGCCCTCTACATTTTGAGATAAGAACCTGGGTTTTGAGTTTTTTTTTTTTTTTTTCAATTTTTAACTAAATCCTTATCAACTGATGCTCACACCATCATGGAGGCTACAGTTATTTTCTCAAAGAAGTTACAATTACAGATCAAAGATCACCGTGGCATATCTTTTGAAGACCACATATGGATAAGTTTTGCATCAAAAATATAAAATTATCCTTCTTCCCAATTATATATTGAGAGAGACACACATAAAACAGCCTGAAAAAAGGAAGAAACATGAATCTTATCAAAGCAGTAAATTAACTTGTATATAGAATAATATTATTTTAAATCAAATGAAAATGAGTAAGAAAAGAGTCATCATTTCATTGCAAGCGGTGATTACTCTTAAGCAAAAATTGCACCTTTCGCTCATCTAGACCTTTGGCTTAGAAGAAGCAACATTTGATAAGGCTTATTCACTTTTAATAAAATTATTCATATAGATGCTTGCTGTTAATTTTGGGTTGGGAAAGAAATATCTAAAACCTCTCTTAATTGTGTAACTCCTTATGCATTTTGACCCCAAAATTATCCTTACCTTATTCAGCACCATGTCATGTAGAGTACATTCAAAGGACATCACCTTGTTAGGGAGATATGTAGGGAGTCTTTCATACATGTAGACACAAAGCATGAGCATCAGGATTGGATTTGGGTCACAGATGTCTGTGGCCTAGTTTCAAAGAAGATAAATTGAAATTAGAGGGTGCATTAGTTAGAGTTCTACATCAGTAGAGAACCGATAGGATATATATCTGTATATATGCACACACACACACACACACACACACACACACACACACACACACATATATATATATATGAATGGGAATTTATTAGGAAGAATTGGCTGAACAATCACAAAGGCGAAGCCCCACAATAGGCTGGCTACAAACTGCAGAATGACAGAAGCCAATAGGGGCTCCCAGGGAAGCCAGAAGCATGGCTCAGGCCAAGTCCCAAATCCCCCAAACCAGGGAAGCTACAGTGCAGGCCCCATTCTGAGGCCGAAGGCTGAAAGCCCAAAGGAGGCTGCTGGTCCAAGTCCTAGAGTCCAAAGGCTGAAAAACCTGGAATCAGATATCCAAGGGCAGAAGGAGAAAAAAATGCATCCTACTTCCAAAGGGAGAAAGAGATCATGACAAAAATAAAAAAGAACAAACAAACAAAAAAACAAGCAAACTGAATATCCCCCTTCTTCTGCCTCTTTGTTCTGGCCACTGCCACAGCCAATCGGACGGTAACAACCCACACTGAGGGCATATCTTCCTTTCTCAGTCCACTGACTCCTGTACCCATCTCCTTTGGAAACACCCTCACAGACACACCTAGAAACAAAACTTTGCCAGCCATCTTGGCATCCTTCAATCCAGTCAAGTTGACACTAATATTAACCATCAAATAAGATAATAGATAAAAATATAAAAAGAGGAAAAGCATAGTAAATCAATTATTGAATTACTTTAAAACATTTAAAATATTTGTGATTGACAATGACACTGAAATATAGATACAGCAATAATACTGCTCTGAATCAGAAGAGCTTGACCTAAGTGTTAAAAAATAAATGTGTCCTTAGTAGAACACTGATCTTGTAACCTCAGACTCCGTAAAAGCTAGTCGGAATTCAGAAGAACACTACACTCTAGAAATTATTACTAATGTGACTATTACTCCTGAAGTTAAAGATGGCAAGAGATTTTCAAGCAAAGGCCCATAGAACCAATAGCACATTAAACGGGCCTTATAGAATGCTTGAACTTCAAATATGTTGTGTTTGATGTGAGGAAAAGGGTGCATTTTTTCAGAAAAGCAAATCACTATAGGATGAGGAGATAGAGAAGCATAGTGTTTGTTCAGTAAAGAACTTCCATTTGGGTCACACATAAGAAAAGATGGGACAATTAGTGAGAAAAAGAGACTAAGGAGTGCCAGGCTACATTGTGGAGGTCTTAGATGGCAGGGTGAGGGACTTGGTTTCTGAACAAGAAATAACATAATAACAGCAACAATTCAGGCAGATCAGGTAGGCAGCAGTTGAAGAAGTACTTTTCCCAGAACAGATAAACAATAAGGCAGAGGATGTAATTACTCTGATAAACAAAATACATTAGTAATGATAACTGGAGTATATTTGAGATAAAATCCAAAATTACAGCGCAATGATATCAGGACAATAAACATAGCCAGAACGTAAGCTGAAGCCAAAAGGTAATGTCAGGAACAGAAGAAGATTGAAGCAGTGGGGAAAAGTTATTCACAGCACAAAAGTATTGGGGTTGGTGTGAGGGATTCGAAGACATAAAAAACACCATTAATAGACAAACAACTCTGTCAGTGTCAATATACAGGGAGCTCTCTGTATTTCCACAAAATGGAAATGAAGGTCTGCCATGACTTAATGGCACATATTCAAGTTAGCAACTGAACACGATCTGAGCCCGGCCTAGAAATGCAAATAGTGTGAAAGCCAAGGAGACTCAACGTGCTATGTGGAACTAATGCACTTGATTCTGAAATTTGGCAGCAGTTTTTAGAGAATAATGACAACCCCACTGGTGATCTGCTAGTCCACATTTCCTCATGCTCTCTTATTCTTCTTGGGAAAATAGAAGAGTTTGTTCTTTCTTGTTTTGTTAATTAGAAGTAAGGCTTACCAACGAAGGTGCCTGGGCAGAAGATTGACAGAAAGAAAACTGGCCTGCCTTAGCAGGGTAGAAAGCTAACTGTGAGTATAATTTGAGGAAAACTTGGAAATATACCAGGACCATAAAGTTTCTCATCAGTATTTTGTGGTCTCACGTTCTTTAAAGACAACATTAGTAAATAGATGTAGAAAAATGATTTAAGATAAGAACAAAATAAAAAAATGCAGAGTTTAATTGTCACATCCACTTTTGAAGCCTAAGAAGGTAAATTTTTTTTTTTTTTTTTTTGAGACGGTGTCTCGCTCTGTTGCCCAGGCTGGAGTGCAGTGGCGCGACCTCGGCTCACTGCAAGCTCCGCCTCCCGGGTTCACCCCATTCTCCTGCCTCAGCCTCCCAAGTAGCTGGGACTACAGGCGCCTGCCACCGCACCCGGCTAATTTTTTTGTATTTTTAGTAGAGACGGGGTTTCACCGTGTTAGCCAGGATGGTCTCGATCTCCTGACTTCATGATCCGCCCGTCTCAGCCTCCTAAAGTGCTGGGATTACAGGCGTGAGCCACTGCGCCCGGCCGAAGGTAAATTTTTAAGTGAAGAATGTGTGGCTCTGCTGGGCCCTGTGTTTGGAATCAGCCTATAGGGTATGATCCGAAGAGGGCTATCTAGGGTGACGGGAGGTGTGTTTACTGGGGAAAAGAGGAGTACTAATGGCAGAACACTCTGGGCTCAAGTCTGGGATGAATCAAAGTCTTTTGAAGCATGTTTTAGTGAGTACCCCATAAAATGATATAAATAGCAATATAAAAATTATTTCAAAAGCTAAATTTTGAAAAATCCAGCAATTTGGCAAATTAAAAAATACGTTTTTAATGAGAAACTATATTTAATAAGACATTATACTTAAAAACCAAATAAAAGAGCATTCTTACCTTTCCTTATACATTTAAACAAAAATGACCTAAAGCAATCAGACTTTTGTCAACCTTAGGCTAGAAAGCCAAATGTTAAAATAAGTTAGGTTTATCTAAAACAAAAATTTCATGTGGAAGTACTTTTAAGGACATAATTATCATTTTCGCTATATAGATCTAACCAAAAATAACTTCAATTGTATTGGTCCTTTTTTTCCCCTTGATGACTATGTTTTCCTACTAGATTAACAAAATGCAGGAATGTAAACAAACAAAAAAAATCACAAAAATCATAACAAAAAAATCAAGAAATCTGGTAAATTAATTCAAGTCCTGCTATGACACAGTGCCATGCTCTTGATTAAGTCAATTGAATTTCCTGGGCCTCAGTTTCATCATCAGTAAATAGAAGGGGTGATAAGATCTTGAGTTTTATGCTGGATTTAATGTGCCATATCTTTTAAGGTATCACTAACTTTCAAATAAGACACCAAAATAATTAGCAGTACACAATGATATACTATAATCCTACAAAGACAGCTATTGAGTGCCTTCCCAACAATCATTTTCCCCTTTTTTCTTTACTAAGAACCTAACTTTTTGTGAATATTCTTTTTTTTATTATTTTTAATCAACCACTGGTTAGTCACAAGAATAGGATTCAATTCCGGTCAATGATATGCAATGGGGAATATGCCGTGGGGCCACTGGGAAAGGTTTACCTTCTGGAAAAAGAGAAGCACAAGAAAAGATGCCACTCAGCCAGCCCCAAACAGAACTATATGAAGGTGTTATGTGAGACTTCTACAGAAATTTGGGAGTTATTTGTGCAGAGTCCTAAAACAAAGCTAGTAGGTCAAGAATGGCTGAGCAAAACTGAATCTCTGATAACTTTGTTAAAAAACTGAACAATTATCCTTATACTCTTTGATTGTCTGGCTTTATCTTTTTATAAGATATTAAATTTCCTTATTTTTAAACCACTTTTACTCAAGAATTCTGTTATTTAAGGCTGAAAATTTCCTAGTGATTGTGAAGGTTAATTTTAGGTATCAATTTGACTGGATTGAGGGATACCTAAATGGCTGGTGAAGCATTGTTTCTGGGTATCTGTGAGAGTGTTTTCAGAGGAGGTTGAAGCTGAGTCAGTGGACTGAGAAACATCTGCCGTCAATGTGGGCAGATACCATCCAATCAGCTGGGGCTGGGACAGAGAGGTAAGAAGGAGGAGGAGTCTCTGCTCTCTCCCTTCCAGAGTGAGACACCTTTTCTCCTCCTGTCCTTGGACATCAGACTAGGTTCTTCAATTTTTAGACTCTGCAACTTGCACCAGTGCTCTCTGGGGGCTCTCTGGCTTTTAGATTTGGACTAGGGGCTGCACCATTGGCTTCCCTGATTCTGGGGCTTCTGGACTGAGCGATGCCACGAGCTCTTCTGTGTTCCAGCTTGCAGGCAGCCTATCATGAGACTTCTCTGACTCTGTGTTCATGTGAGCCAATTCCCCCTAATAAATCCCCTCTCATATATCCTATTGTTTCTGTGCCTCTAGAGAACCCTAACAAGTGATTAAAAAAAAAGAAACAAAAAAACTTAAGGACAAAATTAGATTAGCTATTCACCCTTAGCTCCAATCACTACTCATTAAACTATGTGTACTAAAGCTCCATAAATGCTTATTATATTTATTTTGTTATCTATCTTTGCATGAGGGAACAAAACATGCATTCTACGCTGTGGTCAAACAATTCTAGTATTTTTGCTTTAAATAAAAATCATGTCATGAAAAGGAGAATATGTAATAACTGTAGATTCCTACTGGCAGGATTCTCCAAAAAGACATAACATTACCCCAGCAACTTATGAAGCTAATTTTCAGGCTGCAATTAAGAACATAATAAAGAAGAAACTTAAGCATTAATAATTAAGTCCGTTGTTGAATTTTACAGGATTCAAGGGTGGACCAGTACAAGCACCAGCATTAATTCATTATGTATAAGTTCATTAGAGGGTGATGGTTTTAAATCTGCCATTTAGTGTGGTTGGTAAATCTGGGCTAATAAAGAGTTAGGGCATTGGAATTGGCTGATAAAGGTTTGGTCATTATCTGCTAAGCTGACTTTCAATTACTTCATTCATCAAATCTTGGACAACTTTTCTTCATTTTTATCTAGTAGATACTTATTTTTAAATTATTTTTGACTATACAATAAAATAAATATATTGAGCCAACATATGTGAGGAAATCAAAAAGCAAAGGAGTCACAATGTATGGTTTTTCTGAACAAAGGTATTTTAAATTTCTTATGAACTCCTACCAGACTCTCAAGGGTCAACTTAAACACTAAGTGTTCTGTGCAAATTTTCCTAGTATCCCTTTTAGAGTGACTTCTCACCCCCTTTGAGTCTCATAGCATATTATTTCTAGGTCTATTGTGACATTCACTGTCGCTTTGCATCAGCCTTGTTTCATGCAACTTGTGATTATTAGTCTGCAACACCTTTGAAGGCATGAGTGTAGTTTTGTCACATCTGTACCCCTGAAGGATGTATCCAGTGTCTTTCATGAGGGAGGTTAAATAATTTGTTGAATTTATGGGAACTGTAATATTTTTATTCTTCAAAACCAAAGTCTTTTATTAGAGTTTGTCCTTAAAACTCTACTATTATAACAGAACTCTGACTAAAATTATTGATTGCAGTTTCCCTTTACAATTGTACCAAAAAAAAATAAAAATAAATGAAAAGAAAATGAAATAAAAAGAATAGAAATGTCAGGAATGGTACAAAGTGACATTAACATGCAAGTGACTTCAATACAAAGAAAAAAGTGAGCAATTATAAAACTCATTTCTCCAGCAGGTATAAGATATCATTTTGGGCACTAGTATCATCAGTCTTTCTGGATCACAGAACGAAAAATTCAGAGTTAGTTATAATAGTCTTTCTCCAGTGCCCTTCTTTTGTGGCTGGTCACCAACTCTAGCAAACCTCATGATGTTTCCTACATCAGCTTATTATGTTTTAATCCTAATTAAAATGATATGAGTAGAGAAAGTAATTACTGTACTCCTTGACCAGTTCAAATTGCATTGCGATTGGTCTGTGTTCCCTGTCACCAGTTCCTCTCCTCTCGGTCCATCCTGATGATTGTTGCAAGAGTAAAGGCCTTTTATCCCCCATAATGCCCACAGGATAAATTCCTGATTTTTTATGCTGATATTCAATATCCCAGTATATGCCTATGTCTCTGTTTCCAATACCAAACTTCAACTGGGGAAACCTATTCACACAACTTCCTTAACATATGTCACTTTTTCATACTCTACATTCCGTTCATGTTACTTCCTCTGAGCAAACAACTTTCTCTCTTACCACTACCAATGCAAATTCAATTCACCCTTCCAGATCCCAATTAAATTCTGTCTCTTCCACACTGTCTTTGATGTATCAGTCTGCATCACATTGATCTCTTCCTTCATCTGAATTCTATACTTCATTTTTTCATACACCATTATTAACAATTAAATAAGTAGAACATTATCTTTTAACAGGCAAATATCTTGATAATTTAATGAATTTATATATTCAAAGTCAGGAATCATTTATTTTACCAGTTTATTGCCCCTAAGTAACAAACAAAAGGCTCATAAAATAGTAAGCATCCAATATATGTTTGATTATTGCTATTGAGGTCTTGATGTAAAAAGCCAAATGGAATTACAATTACAATATATAATTAAAATGTATATTGCCATTATGACCTCTACACTAACATTTATTTTAATACTAAAATGAAAATTTATTTTTGCTACTAAATCAGAAGATAATAATATGATATCTATATTTAAATAAATATGCTCTTTTAGTTCATTCTTAGATTTTGAGTAATGATTATAATTCACTCAATGTTTATTTTTGGGGTTTCAGGCACTTGGACTGGAAGTACTTTCCTATTATGCACAGCTGGATGTATATAATTATACAAATTTTAAAATATCCAGTCGATTTCTGTGGAGTCATATTTCAATTTCTACATTTTAGCAATGTCTCATCAAAAGCCTGTTTCAATTTAAATTTCAAAAATATGAACGAAGCAATATTATAGATGAGTAAGCTATCAAAAGAAACTTATAAAATGTTTGTAGAATGTTTAATATAAAGGCACCCACCTGTATTTCCATGTCAAAGTCAATTTCATAAAGAGTATTTACAATAATCAGGCAATTGTGCAGGTACTCTTCAGGACTTTTTGGTTGTGTGTACATATTTATAAAATGAGACTCAATCTGTAAAAAAAAATCAAACTTTTTGGTAATGGAATAAAAAATTCTGTTTTTTAAGTGTTCTCCGTAGTTAGGCAAAGAATCATTTAAATATTAATATTTGTCAGTAATAAATTATTGCAATCAAAATGCAAGAATAAACAAAAAGGTAGTGCTAGCCATGCAGATTCAGGTGTTTGACTTGAATGTAAGACATTCGAAAGAATCTGTTTACAGAAAATATACTTCAAATTTTAATCACTAAGTTTTTTCAAATAATAGAAGATCATGATGCATAAAAATGACTCTTACCAAGAATGGGCAATAGGCTCCCAACTGTGTTGCAAAAACAAGACCATCTGAAAGGCCTTTGTCAAAATTTACTATCCATCTCTCAGAAGGGATAACATCTGTTTCAAAAAAGAGGGAGAGTAAATACAACAATAGTTTTACTTTATTAAAAGATACCTATGGAAATTTGAGCAATAGTAAAAGAAAATTTTGCTTCTGCCTGGAAAACAAAAAGTATATTATATTGGAAATAAAAACAAATGTTAAGCCTCAGAAGATTAATACTATGAGAGTTATCTGTAAGGCTTTATAAGCAATTGCAAGCTGTCTTCTTTATTTCTATATGAGCTGCTTTGAAAAATACACTACAGTGTGGTAATGGAATAGAAATTCAGTGTTTCAAAATTACCCATTTTGTTGAGTACCTTGAGGTTCAAATGTTTAATCAGTGATCATCAACATGGGTAAGGAGAATGAAAAGGCATGGAGTTACTTGTAACTTCAGAGTGCTAGTGCCAGTTTCTTTATTTCTTGCAGAAATTCATCCACATGGCAGGAAAGTATGTGAAAGGAATTCAAGATTTATGGCTTAAAGAAACCAAAATTGACCTATAAAAGGCAATACAGGATGGAGGAGTAGTAAAAGGAATTCTCAATTACAGACATGATTACTCTGCTGAGTCTGGAACAAAAAGAGGAAGTATTTGAATTTTAAGTGAATATCTGAAATACTGACCTATATTGGGTGGAGGCTAATTTTAAACAGTGGAAATAATTGCTATGTTGAATGTGACATTTTCTTTTTCAATAAGTTTCCAAATAGCCTAGATTCTTTATGGTGTGAGACAATTTCTTATCTGAAAACAAGGGGCAAATGGTGATCTTTATAAATTCTCTCAAATCTCTCTACTCCCATTTTCTATGAAGAAGAAAAACCATGACATGATACACCCATGACATGTATATTAGCTTCAAAACTAGGATTGCTTTACACCTGGAATTGGAAGACTTAATTATCCCTTGAATCACAGATGTCCTGGACACTTCACAGACAATGTCCAGTACTTTTTCATCTGAGAAGCTATGACATTGAACATTTCTATAGGATTTCTATAGCATATTGTCACAAAATCAGTCTAGCAAACACAGATCACTAAGGATTTTCAACTAATGCATAGCAAACAACCTCTGTATTTTTCAAAGTATTATTTCCTGATCGAAACTTATAAATAACATTTTTGATATAAGATTCAATGTAATCGAATTAATGATTTTAAATACACATTGCCAGTTGTCTGAATAATGATAACCTACATGTGCTTCTCTTTTTTGTCCAGCTTTGATGTATAATTGGCAAATAAAGAGTATATGTATATAGAACATAAATTGTGTTTTGATATAAGTATACCTTGTGTAGTGATTACCAAAATCAAGCTAATTAACATATTCATCACTTCACATACTCACTATTTTGTGTATATGTATGTGGTGAGAACCTAAGATGTACTCTCTTAGCTAAGTAAAATGTGCTTCTCTGAATGTATATTTGCCACCCATAGCTATCAATAAAAGCAAAATATTTCACTTTTGTAGTTCATATTTATTTTTCTATGGACTGGAAGCAATGATAACTTTCGATCTGAAAAAGGTAATTTACTAGCCTTTTACATTGATAGAGAATCAGTCGGTTAGCGTGGACATAGACTGTATCCACCAGATAGCACATCCTTGTCTTCTGCAGACATTAGAGGAGGGACAGAAATTGTCTTGAAGGAGCTTAACATCTTGTTTCAGGAAAATCACATCCATAACAGGAAAACAACAAATTAAAAAAATCCTCCAATCAGAAGTCAGTGAATACATAACAATACAGCAACAACTAATTGTTATCCTGTTATTTCCAACTCCACCCATCACAACTCAGGACCACAGAATTCATTATGACACCCGCCCCACCTTATTTTGTCAACAGTGAAAAATCTCAATCTCGTTACCTACAATATTTTTATGTATTGGTTAAACCCTAGTATGTATATAAAGTGCTTTCAGAATTGCAAAGCCATACCCCTGTGAGAAACTAGAGTAAGGTGTGTATGTATAGTTCTTTACACCTTTAGTCTTAGACTACACAGTCATATTTCTTTACAATTAAATAAGCTCATTTCTTTTTCATTACCATCAGTGAGGTTGTCCAACATTGGTAACCCAGTTATATTCATTTGTCACAGTCTGCATTTTGTCCTTAATCACTTACATATCTTGGTTGATTTTATAAAATTACTTACACTAGCATTCACTCTTTGTGGTACACACCTATAGGAACTTGAGGAATACATTTTCATGTACCTGCCATCACATTTCCATAAAGAAAAGTGTAATCACCCCCAAAATTCCAACGTGCTGCACCTTTGTAGTCAATCCCTACCCTTATCTGTTAGCACCTGGCAAACACTGATGTGTTTTTAATCTCAATAACTTCACCTTTACCAAAATGCCGTAAAACTTGAATCATACAATATCAATATGTAGCCTTGTGGGGTCTTGTTGTTTTGGCTTCTTTAACTTAGTGAAATTCATTTAAGATGCACCCATGTTGTGTGAATCAATAGTCGTTGTTTTCATTGTTGAGTAGTACTGTATTTGATCGATGTCACAGAGAGGAGGTATTCATTCACCAATTGAAGGGCATTTGGTTTGTCTTCAGTTTAGAGGCAATTATGAAAATCTGCTATAAATTATCTCATGTAGGGCTTATTGTGATCAGCAATTCTTTTTTTAAAAAAAAATTTATTTCCATAGGTTTTGGGGGGAACTGGTGGTACTTGATTACATGAGTAAGTTCTTTAGTGGTGATTTGTGAGATTTTGGTGCACCCAGCACCCAAGTAGTATTCACTGAACCCAGTTGGTAGCCTTTCATCCCTCACTCCCTTCTCACCCTTTCCCCGCGAGTCCCCAAAGTCCATTGTATCATTCTTAGGCCTTTGCATCCTCATAGCTTAGCTCCCACTTATGAGTGAGAACATACGATGCTTGGTAATTCTAATGTATTTTGGTGAAATAGCTGGAAAAGAGATTTCTGGATTATACAGTAATTGTATTGGGAAACTTATATATGCCTTTTTTCTATCTCTCTATCTTTTTTTCATGATGTATCTTTTCAGAACTTTTGACTATTTTTCAAACTTGGTTGTTTATTTTCTTGTTGTTGAGTTTGGAGAGTTCTTTTTGTATCCTGCATATAAGAAATTTGTGGAATATGTTATTCAAAAATATTTTCCCCCAGTCTGTAGCTTGTCTTTTCATTCTCTTAACAGTGTCTTTCACAAAGCAGAAATTTTAATATGGTAAAGTCCAATACATATAGATATGTGTATACATGTATATATGTGTATATATATGTATGTATATAAAAGTTGTGTGGGTTTATATTTAGATCTATGACCTACTTTGAGATAATTTTAGTACAAGATGTGAGGTATAGGTCAATGCTCATTTTTTACATATGCACTTCCAATTATTCAAGTAATATTTGTTGAAAACACTAGCCCTACTTGATTTAATTGCTTTTGCCCTTTTGTAAGCAAAAACACCCAGTTGATTATATTTGTGTAGATATATTCCTTGTCTCTCAATTCTATTCTTTTGATCTACACATCTATTCTTTTGTCAATACCACCCAGTCTTAATTATTGTAGTTTCAAAATTTCTTCCACCTTTTCAAAATTGTTTTGGCTATTTTAATGGCAATGCCTTTATATATACATTTTAGAGTCAACTTATTGATATCTATCTATAAGAATATGTGATGGTATTTTCACTGGAATTGAATTGAATCTATAGATCAATTTGATAGCCTAACAACATTTAGTTTTCTAACGTCATGTGCATGCTATATTTCTCTATTTAGTTCTCATTGATTGCTTTCAACAGTGTTTTGTAGTTTATAGCATATATATCTCTAATTTATTTTGTTATACATACTTATACTACGTACTTAATATTAGATACTTAAGTATTTCTTCTATGTTAAATGGTATATTTTTATTTTAAATTCCAATTGTTTACTGCCAAAATATAGAAATATAATTTAATTTAATTGTATAGTTATCATATATCCTCTGACCTTGATAAATGCATAAAGTATTTCTAGGAGCATTTTATAGATTGTTTGGGATTTTCTACTTGACAGAAATGTTGAATTCCAGCCCCTTTCTCGGGGCAAGAGGTGGTTTGTTATTTTCTTTTTTTTCCTTTTTCTTTTTTCTTGCAACTGCAATGAGTATTCACCAGAGTCCTTTGGGTGACAGTATGTGCTGTCCTTAAATTAACATAGATGAACATATCTGTTCTATAAGGTATTGCTATGGTTTGAATGTCCCCTCTAAATCTCATGTTCAAATTTCATTGCCATTTCAATGGTTAATACCAACCAATAGAGGTGGGACTTTTAGGAGGTAATTAGATCATGAGAGCTCTGGCTTCATGAATGGATTAATGGTGTTATCTCAGGAGTTTGTTAGTTACATTGGGAGTCTGGCCCTCTTTTTCTCTCTTGCATGCTCTTACTTTTTATCATCTTCTCTAGCTATGGGATGCCTACCATAACGTAATAATGCAGCAAGAAGGCCCTCATCAAATGCAACCTAATTATCTTGGACTTTCCAGCCTCCAGAGTCATGACCCAAATAAACTTCTATTGTTTATAAATTACCCAATCTGTAGTATTCTGTTATAGCAACACTAAATGGACTAAGACAGATATACAGAAGTCAGAGTGAATTGCCTGCCCCTATACTAGGTACTAAGGAGTACACATTCTCCAGACTCACTTTAGTCATTTCTGTGAGCAACATGTGAAGTTTGTGGAGTAAACACCTGCAAGAAGATGCAGAGTCTATAACTGTGGCCACTAGGAGTTTCATGATCTCTCACTAGTGTATACTTGGCGTCTACCAATACACCAATCACCCTAACTCAACTATTCTTAATGGTGTCTAGCTCTATCTACAAGTAGACCATTGCTATCATCTCATTTCTTCCAGTAAAAACCAAGTCTCTCTTTGTTGCCCTGCAATCTCAGCTTTATGTTAAGGTTCAATAAAAATAGAGAATTTGCTGCTTGTCTGACTTTCATTGCTGTTATAAGGGTGGGAGAAAACAGTTTCCAGTTCTCTATCTCCCTGAGTAGAAACCAGGGCACCTATTTTTGTTCAACCCATCACAACTTTGAATCTGCTTTGATATTATTACTTGTTGAATACCAGTAGGCATGGGCTGTAGCTGTTCAAACAAGGCTCTCAGTAAGAATAGGATGACAATGATTCTTCCAAGGCGATGTTGTGAAAAAGTAAAGACAAAACTTCAAAGCTCTTCTCTAATCTCTGATCCTATGCCTGTATCT
>NW_022097014.1:0-20338 GCF_006542625.1 Nomascus leucogenys | reverse complement strand
TTCAGAACTGCTCCATCAAAAGTAAGCTTCAACTCTGTTAGTTGAATGCACAGAACAGAACGAAGTTTCACAGAATGCTTTTGTGTAGTTTTTAAATGAAGATATTCTCTTTCTACTATAGCCTCATAGGCGCTCAGAAGTCCACTTGCAGTTTCTACAGAAAGAGTGTTTCAGAACTGCTCAATCAAATTAAGCTTCAACAGTGTTAGTTGAATGCACAGAACAGAAGGTTGTTTCACAGAATGCTTCTGTGTAGTTTTTACTTGGAGATACTACTTTTTGAACTATAGGCCCATTCTCGCTCTGAATGTCCACTTGCAGTTCCTACAGAAAGAGTGTTTCAGAACTGCTCAATGAAAAGTGAGCTTCAACTCTGTTAGTTGAATGCACAGAACAGAAAGAAGTTTCACAGAATGCTTCTGTGTAGTTTTTATTTGAAGATATTCCTTTTTCCACTATAGGCCCATTAGCGCTCCGAATGTCCACTTGCAGTTTCTACAGAAAGAGTGTTTCAGAACTGCTCAATGAAAAGAAAGGTTCAGCTCTGTTAATTGAATGCAGAGAGCAGAAAGACGTTTCACAGAAGAATTCTGTGTAGTTTTTATTTGAGATATTACTTTTTCCGCTACAGGACACATAGTGCTGTGAATTCCAATTGCAGTTTCTACAGAAAGAGTGTTTCAGAAGTGCTCAATCAAAAGCAAGCTTCAACACTTTTAGTTGAATGCACAGAACTGGAAGAAGTTTCACAGAATGCTTCTGTGTAGTTTTTATTTTAAGATATTCTTTTTTCCACTAAATGCCCCTTAGCGCTCGGAATGTCAATTTCAATTTCTACAGAAAGAGAGTTTCAGAACTGCTCATCCAAAAGTAAGCTTTAACTTTTGTGTTGAATGCACAAACAGAAAGAAGTTTCACAGAATGCTTCTTTTAGTTTTTGATTGGAGATATTAATTTTTCCACTATAGGCCCCTTGGCGCTCTGAATGTCCACTTGCAGTTTCTACAGAAAGAGTTTTTCAGACCAGCTCAATCAAAAGTAAGTTTCAACTCTGTTAGTTGAATGTACAGAACAGAAGGAAGTTACACAGAATGCTTCTGTGTATTTTATTTGGAGATATTCTTTTTCCATCATAGGCCCCTTAGCCCTCGAAATGTCAAATTGCAGTTTCTACAGAAAGCATGTTTCTGAACTGCTCAACCAAAAGTAAGATTCAACTATGTTACTTTTATGCAGAGAACAGAAGAAGTTTCATAGAATGCTTCTGTGTTGTTTTTCTTTGGAGACATTCCTTTTCCCACTGTAAGCCCCTTAGCACTCCAAATATCCACATGCAGTTACTACAGAAAGAGAGTTTCAGAACTGCTCAATCAAAAGTAAGCTTCAAATCTGTTAGTTGAATGCAGGGAAAAGAAGGAAGTTTCACAGAATGCTTCTGTATAGATTTATTTTGAGATATTCCTTTTCCAGTGTAGGACCCTTAGTGCTCACAATGTCCACTTGCAGTTTATACAAAAGAGTGTTTCAGAACTGCTCAATCAAAAGCAAGTTTCAAATCTTTTGTTGAATGCACAGAACAGAAAGAAGTTTCACAGAATGCTTCCTTGTATTTTTATTTGGCGATGTTGCTTTTTCCACGATAGGACCCTTAGCGCTCCGAATGTCCACTTGCAAGTTTCCAGATAAAGAGTGTTTCAGAACTGCTCAATCAAAAGCAAGCTTCAACTCTGTTAGTTGAATGCACAGAACAGAAACAGGTTTCACAGAATGCTTGTGTGTAGTTTTTATTTTAAAATTTCCTTTTTCCACTTTAGTCCCTTAGTGCTCTAATGTCCACATGCAGTTTCTACAGAAAAAGTGTTTCAGAACTGCTCAATCAAAAGCAAGCTTCAACCTTTTAGTTGAATGCACAGAACTGAAAGAAGTTTCACAGAATGCTTCTTTGTAGTTTTTATTTGAAGATATTTCTTTTTCTACTATAGGCACCTTAGCCCTCAGAATGTCCACTTGCAGTTTCTACAGAAAGAGTGTTTCAGAACTGCTCAATCAAAAGAAATCTTAAACCCTGTTAGTTGAATGCACAGAACAGAAAGATGTTTCACAGAATGCTTCTGTGTAGTTTTTATTTGAAGATATTCCTTTTTCCATTATAGGCCCCTTAGCGCTCTGAATGTCCACTTGCAGTTTCTACAGAAAGAGTGTTTCAGAACTTTTCAATCAAAAGTAAGCTTCAAATCTGTTAGTCAAATGCAGAGAAGTGAAAGTAGTTTCACAGAAGGCTTCTCTGGTTTTTTATTTGGAGATATTACTTTTTCCACTATAGGACCTTAGATCTCTAAATGTCCACTTGCAGTTTCTACAGAAAGAGTGTTTCAGAACTGCTCAATCAAAGGTAAGCTTCAACTCTGTTAGTTGAATGCAGAGAAAAGAAGGAAGACTCAAAAATTCTTCTGTGTAGCTTTTATTTTAAGATATTCTTTTATCCACTATAGGCCCCTTAGCGCTCGGAATATCAATTGCAGTTTCTACAGAAAAGTGTTTCAGAACTGCTCAATCAAAAGTAAGCTTCAACTCTGTTAGTTGAATGCACAGAACAGAAAGTATTTTCACAGAATTCTTCTGTGTAGTTTTTATTTGAAGATATTCCTTTATCTACTGTAGCCCCCTTAGCGCTCAGAATGTCCACTTGCATTTCTACAGAAAGAGTGTTTCAGACCTGCTCAATCAAAAGTAAGCTACAACTCTGTTCGTTGAAAGCACAGAACAGAAGGAAGTTTCACAGAATGCTTCTGTGTAGTTTTTATTTGGAGATACTATTTTTCCACAATAGGCCCCTTAGTTCTCTAAATGTCCACTTGCAGTTTCTACAGAAATGGTGTTTCAGAACTGCTCAATCAAAAGTAAGCTTCAACTCTGCTAGTTGAATGCACAGAACAGAAAGAAGTTTCACAGAATGCTTCTGTGTAGTTTTTAACATATTCCTTATTACACTATAGGCCCTTTACCGCTCAGAATTTCAACTTGCAGTTTCTACAGAAAGAGTGTTTCAGAACTGCTCAACGAAAAGTAAGGTTCTGCTCTGTTAGTTGAATGCACAGAACAGAAAGAAGTTTCACAGAATGCTTCTGTGTAGTTTTTATTTGAAGATATTCCTTTTTCTACTGTGGGCCCCTTAGCGCTCCGACTGCCCACTTGCAGTTTCTACAGAAAGAGTGTTTCAGAACTACTCAATCATGGTAATCTTCAACTCTGCTAGTTGAATGCACAGAACTGAAAGTTGTTTCACAGAATGCTTCTGTGTAGTTTTTATTTGGAGATATTTCTTTATCCACTCTAGGCCCTTAGCGTTCGGAATGTCCACCTGCAGTTTCAACAGAAAGAGTCTTTCAGAACTGCTCAATCAAAAGTAAGCTTCAAGTCTGTTAGTTGAATGCACAGAAGAGAAAGAAGCTTCACAGAATACTTCTGTGTAGTTTGTATTGGGAGATATTTCTTTTTCCACTATAGGCCCAATAGCGCTATGAATGTCCATTTGCAGTTTCTACAGAAAGAGCGTTTCAGAACTGCTCAATCAAAAGTAAGCTTCAAGTCTGTTAGTTAAATGCAGAGAAGTGAAAAAAGTTTCACAGAAGGCTTCTGTGTAGTTTTTATTTGGAGATATTACTTTTTCCACTATAGTCCCCTTAGTGCTCTAAAGGTCCACTTGCAGTTTCTACAGAAAGAGTTTTCAGAACTGCTGAATCAAAAGTAAGATTCAACTCTGTTAGTTGAATGCACAGAACAGAAGAAGTTTCACAGAATGGTTCTGTGTAGCTTTTATTTGAAGATATTCCTTTTGCCAATGTAGGCCTCTTAGCGCTCCGAATGTCAACTTGCAGTTTCTACAGAAAGAGTGTTTCAGAACTCCTCAATCAATAGTATCTTGAACTCTGTTAGTTGAATGCATAGATCAGAAAGAAGTTTCACAGAATGCTTCTGTGTAGTTTTTAATTGAAGAGATTCTTTTTAAACTAGAGGCCCCTTAGTGCTCCGACTGTCCACTGCGGTATCTACAGAAAGAGTGTTTCCGAACTTCTCAATCCCAAGTTAGATTCAACTCTGTTAGTTGAATGCACAGATCAGAAAGTAGTTTCACAGAATGCTTCTGTGAAGATTTTCTTTGAAGATAGTCCTTTTTCCACTATATGCCCCTTAGCTCTCCGAATTTAAACTTGCAGTTTCTACAGAAAGAGTGTTTCAGAAGTCCGCAATCAAAAGTAAGATTCAAATCTGTTAGTTGAATGCACAGATCAGAAATAAGTTTCGCAGAATGCTTCTGTGTAGTTTTTATTTGAAGATAATCCTTTTTCCACTATAGGCCCCTTAGCGCTCCGAATGTCAACTTGCAGTTTCTACAGAAAGAGTGTTTCAGAACTCCTCAATCAAAGGTAAGGTTCAACTCTGTTAGATGAATGCACACATCAGAAAGAAGTTTCACAGAATTTTTCTCTGTAGTTTTTATTTGACTATATTCCTTTTTCCACTGTAGGCCCCTTAGCAGTGTGAACATCCACTTGCAGTTTCTAGACAAAGAGTTTTTCAGAACTCCTTAATCAATTGTAGGGTTCAGCTCTGTTAGTTGAATGCACGGATCAGAAAGTAGTTTCACACAATGCTTCTGTGTAGTTTTTATTTGAAGATATTCCTTTTTTCAATATAGGTCCCTTAGCGCTATGAATATCTTCTTGCGGTTTCTACAGAAAGTGTGATTCAGAACTCCTCAATCAAATGTAAGGTTCAACTCTGTTAGTTGAATGCACACATCAGAAACAAGTTTCACAGAATTATTCTGTGTAGATTTATTTGAAGATTTTCCTTTTTCCAATATACCCCTTTTGCTACGAATGTCCACTTGTGGTTTCTACAGAAGGAGTGTTTCAGAACTCTTCAGTCAAAAGTAGGGTTCAACGCTGTGACTTGAATGCCCAGATCAGAAAGAAGCTTCACCGAATGCTTCTGTGTAGTTTTTATTCGAAGACACTACTTTTTCCTCTATAGGTCCCTTAGCACTCCGAATGTCCACTTCTGGTTTCTACAGAAAGAGTGTTTCAGAACTCCTCAATGAAAAGTAAGGTTCAATTCAATTCTGTTAATTGAATGCACAGATCAGAAATAAGTTTCACAGAATGCTTCTGTGTAGCATTTATTTGAAGATATTCCTTTTTCCACTATAGGGCTCTTAGCGCTCCGAATGTCTACTTGCGGTTTCTTCAGAACCAGTGTTTCAGAACTCCTCAAGCAAAAGTAAGTTTCAACTCTGTTAGTTGAGTGCACAGATCAGAAAGAAGTTTCACAGAATGCTTCTGGGTAGTTTTTATTTGCAGATATTCATTTTTCCTCTATAGGCTCCTTAGCGCTCCAAATGTCTACAGGCGGTTTCTACAGAAAGAGTGTTTCAGAACTCCTCAATCAAAAGTAAGGTACAACTCTGTTACTTGAATGCACAGATCAGAAAGATGTTTCACAGAATCCTTCTGTGTAGTTTTTATTTGAAGATATTCCGTTTTCCACTGTAGGCCGCTTAGCGCTGAGAATGTCCACTTGCAGTTTCTACAAAAAGAGTGTTTCAGAACTCCTCAATCAAAAGTAAGGTTCAACTCTGTTAGTTGCATGCACAGATCAGAAAGAGGTTTCACAGAATGCTTCTGTGCAGTTTTTATTTGAAGATGTTCCATTTTCCACAGTATTCCCCTTAGTGCTCTGAATGTCCACTGGCGCTTACTACAGAAATAGTTTTTCAGAACTCCTCAATAAAAAGTAAGGTTCAACTCTGTTAGTTGAATGCAGAGATCGGAAAGATGTTTCACAGAATGTTTCTGTGTAGTTTTTATTTGAAAATATTCCTTTTTTCACTGTAGGCCCCTTAGCAATCCGAATTTCCACTTGCTATTTCTACATAAAGAGGGTTTCAGAACTCCGCAATCAAAAGTAAGGTTCAACTCTGTTATTTGAATGCACAGATCAGAACGAAGTTTCACAGAATGCTTCTGTGTGGTTTTTATTTGAAGATATTCCTTTTTCCACTGTTTTCCCCTTAGCGCTCCGAATGTCCTCTTGTGGTTCTACAGAGAGAGTGTTTCAGAACTCCTCAGTAAAAGTAAGGTTCCACTCTGTTAGTTGAATGCACAGATCAGAAAGAAGTTTCAGAGAATGCTTCTGTTGGGTTTTTATTTGAAGATATTCCTTTTTCCACTGTAGGCCCCTTATCAGTCCGAACATCCACTTGCGGTTTATAGAGAAAGAGTTTTTAGAACTCCTCAATCAATAGTAAGGTTCAACTCTGTTAGTTGAATGCACAGATCAGAAAGAAGTTTCACAGAATGCTTCTGTGTAGTTTTTATTTGAAGAGATTCCTTTTTGCACTATAGGCCCCTTACTGCTCACAATGTCCTCTTGCGGTTTCTAAAGAAGAGTGTTTCCGAACTCCTAAATCAAAAGTAAGGTTCAACTCTGTTAGCTGAATGCATTGATAGGAAAGAAGTTTCGCAGAATGCTTCTGTGAAGTTTTTATTTGAAGATATTCCTTTTTCCACTATAGGCCCCTTAGCTCTCCGAATGTCTACTTGCAATTTCTACAGAAAGAGTGTTTCAGAACTCCTCAATCAAAAGTAAGTTTGAACTCTGTTAGTTGAATGCACAGATCAGAAAGAAGTTTCACAGAATGCTTCTGTGTAGTTTTTATTTGAAGATATTCCTTTTTCCAATGTAGGCCCCTTAGCGCTACGAATGTCCATTTGTGGTTTATACAGAAAGAGTGTTTCAGAACTCCTCAATCAAAACCAAAGTTCAACTCTGTTACTTGAGTGCAGAGATCAGAAAGAAGTT
The DNA here is from genome assembly GCF_006542625.1 of Nomascus leucogenys. Classification (NCBI taxonomy): domain Eukaryota; kingdom Metazoa; phylum Chordata; class Mammalia; order Primates; family Hylobatidae; genus Nomascus; species Nomascus leucogenys. The sequence continues at coordinate 13,474 of NW_022097014.1, read as the reverse complement.
TCACAAAATGCTTCTTTGTACTTTTTGTTTGAAGATATTCCTTTTTCCATTATACGCCCCTTAGCGCTCCGAAATTACACTTGCAGTTTCTACAGAAAGAATGTTTCAGAGCTCCTCAATCAAAAGTAAGGTTCAACTCTGTTAGCTGAATGCACAGACCAGAAAGAAGTTCCACAGAATGCTTCTGTGTAGTTTTTATTTGAAGATATTCCTTTTTCCACTATAGGCCCCTTAGCGATCCAAATGTCCACTTGCGTTTTCTATAGAAAGAGATTTTCAGAACTCCTCAATCAAAAGTAAGGTTCAACTCTGATAGTTGAATGCACAGATCAGAAAGAAGTTTCACAGAATGCTTCTGTGTAGTTTTTATTTGAAGATATTACTTTTTCCACTGTAGGCCCCTTAGCACTCCCATTCTCAAATTGTGGTTTCTACAGAAAGAGTGTTTCGGAACTCCTCAATCAAAAGTAAGGTTCAACTATCTTATTTGAATGCACAGATCAGAAAGACGTTTCACAGAATGCTTCTGTGTAGTTTTTATTTGAAGATATTCCTTTTTCCACTATAGGACCCTTAGCGATCTGAATGTCCACTTGCAGTTTCTACAGAAAGAGTGTTTCAGAACTCCTCAGTGAAAAGGAAGGTTCAACTCCGCTGGTTGAATGCACAGATCAGAAAGAAGTTTCACAGAATGCTTCTGTGTAGTTTTTGTTTGAAGATATTCGTTTTTCCACTATAGGCCCCTTTGTACTCCGAATGTCCACTTGCAGTTTCTTCAGAAAGAGTGTTTCAGAACTCCTCAATCAAAGTAAGTTTCCACTCTTTTAGTTGAATGCACAGATCAGAAAGTAGTTTCACATTATGCTTCTTTGAAGTTTTTATTTGAAGATATTCCTTTTTCCACTATAGGCCCCTTAGCGCTCTGAAAGTCCACTTGCAGTTTCTACAGAAAGAGTGTTTCAGAACTCCTCAATCAAAAGTAAGTTTCAACTCTATAAGCTGAATGCACAGATCAGAAAGTAGTTTCACAGAATGCTTCTGTGTAGCTTTTATTTGAAGGTATTCCTTTTTCCACCATAGGCCCCTTAGGGCTCCGAATGTCAATTTGCATTTTCTACAGAAAGTGTGTTACGTAACTCATCAATCAAAAGGAAGGTTCAGCAATGTAAGTTGAATGCACAGATCTGAAAGCAGTTTCCCAGAATGCTTCTGTGTAGTTTTAATTTGAAGTTATTCCTTTTTCCACTATAGGCCCCTTAGCATTCCGAACGTCCATTTGCAGTTTCTACACAAAGAGTGTTTCAGAACTCCTCAATCAAAAGAAAGGTTCAACTCTGTTTGCTGAATGCACACATCAGAAACTAGTTTCACAGAATGCTTCTTTGTAGATTTATTGGAAGATATTCCTTTTTCCACTATTTGAAACCTAGCGCTATGAATGTCTAATTGCGGTTTCCACAGAAAGAGTGTTTCAGAACTCCTCAATCAAAAGTAAGGTTCAACTCTGTTAGTTGAATGCACAGATCAGAAAGAAGTTTCACAGAATGCTTCTGTGTAGTTTTTTATTTGAAGATATTCGTTTTCCACTATAGGCCCTTTAGCGCTCCGAATGTCCACTTACGGTTTCTATGGAAAGAGTGTTTCAGAACTCCTAAGTCAAAAGAAAGTTCAACTCTGTTATTTGATTGTACAGATGAGAAACAAGTTAAACAGAATGCTTCTGTGTACTTTTTACTTGAAGATATTCCTTTTTCCTCTACAGGCCCCTTTGCGCTTTGAATGTCCACTTGCAGTTTCTACAGAAATGGTGTTTCAGAACTCCTCAATCAAAAGTGAGTTTCAACTCTGTTAGTTGAATGCACTTATCAGAAAGAAGTTTCACAGAATGCTTCTGTGTAGTGTTCATTTGAATATATTCCTTTTTCCACTGTACGCCCCTTAGCACTCCACATGTCCACTTGCGGTTTATACTGAAAGAGTGTTTCCAAACTCCTCAATCAAAAGTAAGGTGCAACCCTGTTAGTTGAATGCAGAGATCAGAAAGAATTTTCACAGAATGCTTCTGTATAGTTTTTATTTGAAGATATACCTTTTTCCACTGTAGGCCCCTTAGCGCTCCTATTGTCCAATTGTGGTTTCTACTGAAAGAGTGTTTCAGAACTCCTCAATCAAAACCAAATTTCAACTCTGTTAGTTGAATGCATAGATCAGAAGGAAGTTTCACAGAGTGATTCTGTGTAGTTTTTATTTGAAGATATTCCTTTATCCACTGTAGGCCCCTTAGCGCTCTGATTGTTCCCTTGCGGTTTCTACAGAAAGAATGTTTCAGAACTCCTCAATCAAAAGTAAGGTTGAACTCTGTTAATTGAATGCACAGATCAGAAAGAAGTTTCACAGAATTCTTCTGTGTAGTTTTTATTTGAAGATATTCCTTTTTCCACTATAGGCCCTTAGCGCTCCGAATTTCCACTTGCACTTTCTACAGAAAGAGTGCATCAGAACACCTCAATCAAAAGTAAGTTTCACCTCTGTAAGTTGAATGCACAGATCAGAAAGACCTTTCACAGAATGCTTCTGTGTACTTTTTATTTGATGACATTCCTTTTTCCACTATAGGCCCCTTTGAGCTCCGAATATCCATTTGAAGTTTCTACAGAAAGGGTGTTTCAGAACTCCTCAATCAAAAGTAAGGTTCAACTATGTTAGTTGAATACACAGAATGGAAATTAGTTTCGCAGAATTCCTCTGTGTGTCTTTTATTTGAAGATATTCCTTTTACCACCATAGGCCCCTAGCGCTCCGAATGTCCATTTGCAGTTTCTACAGAAAGAGTGTTACAGAACTCTTCAATCAAAAGTAAGGTTCAACACTGTAAGTTGAATGCACAGATCCAAAAGCAGTTTCACAGAATGCTTCTGTGCAGTTTTAATTTGAAGTTATTCCTTTTTCCACTATAGGCCCCTTAGCGCTCCGAATGCCCATTTGCAGTTTTTACAGAAAGACTGTTTCAGAATTCCACAATCAAAAGTAAGGTTCTACTCTGTTAGTTGAATGTGCAGATCTGAAACTAGTTTCACAGAATGCTTCTGTGTAGTTTTTATTTGAAGATATTCCTTTTTCCACTATACGAACCTTAGCGCAACGAATGTCCACTTGTGGTTTCTACAGATAAAGTGTTTCTGAACTCCTCAATCAAATGTCAGTTTCGAATCTGTTTGTTGAATACACAGATCAGAAAGAAGTTTCACAAATGCTTCTGTTTACATTTGAAGATATTACTTTTTCCACTGTAGTCCCATTAGCGCTCCGAATGTCCACTCGCGGTTGTACAGAAAGAGTGTTTCAGAACTCTTCAATCAAAAGTAAGGTTCAACTCTGTGAGTTGAATGCACAGATCAAAAAGTAGGTTCACAGAATCCTTCAGTGTAGTTTTTATTTGAAGGTATTCCTTTTTCCACCATAGGCTCCTTAGCTCTCCGAATATCTATTTCCAGTTTCTCCAGAAGGTGTGTTTCAGAACTCCTCAATCAAAAGTAAGGTTCAAATCACTTGTTTGAATGCACAGATGAGAAAGAAGTTTCAGAGAATACTACTGTGTAGTTTATATTTGAAGATATTCCTTTCTCCAGTGTAGACCCCTTAGCGCTACGATGGTCCAATTACGGTTTATACTGAAAGAGTGTTTCAGAACTCCTCAATCAAAAGTAAGGTTCAACTCTGATAGTTGAGTGCAGAGATCAGAAAGAAGTTTCACAAAATGATTCTTTGTAGTTTTTGTTTGAAGATATTCGTTTTTCCATTATTGGCCTCTTAGCCCTCGGAATGTCCACTTGCAGTTTCTACAGAAAGAGTGTTTCAGAACTCCTCAATCAAAAGTAAGGTTCAACTCTGTTAGTTGAATGCACAGATCAGAAAGAAGTTTCACAGAATGCTTCTGTGTAGTTTCTATTTGAAGATATTCCTTTTTCCACTCTAGTCCCCTTAGCGCTCGGAATGTCCACTTGCGGTTTATACTGAAAGAGTATTTCTGATCTCCTCAATCAAAAGTAAGGTTCAACTCTGTTAGTTGAATGCAGAGATCAGAATGCAGTTTCACAGAATGCTTCTGTGTAGTTTTTATTTGAAGATATTCCTTTTTCCACTGTAGGCCCATTTGTGCTCCGATTGTCCAATTGTGATTTCTACAGAAAGAGTGTTTCAGAACTCCTCAGTCAAAACTAAGTTTCAACTCCGTTAGTTGAATGCATAGATCAGAAAGAAGTTTCACAGAATGCTTCTGTGTAGTTTTTATTTGAAGATATTCCTTTTTCCACTATAGGCCCCTTAGCGCTCCGAAAGTCCACTTGCGATTTCTACAGAAAGAGTGTTTCAGAACTGCTCAATCAAAAGTAATATTCAAGTCCATTAATTGAATGCACAGATCAGAAAGACGTTTCACAGAATACTTCTGTGTAGTTTATATTTGAAGATTTTTTTTCCAGTATAGGCCACTTAGCGCTCTGAATGTTCACTGAGAGTTTCTACAGAAAGAGTGTTTCAGAACTCTTGAATAAAATTAAGGTTCAACTCTGTTAGTTGAATGCACAGATCAGAAAGATGTTTCACAGAATGCTTCTGTGTAGTTTTTATTTTAAGATATTCCTTTTTCCACTCTAGTCCCCTTAGCACTCTGAATGTCCACAGGATGTTTCTGTAGAAAGAGTATTTCAGATCTCCTCAATCAAAAGTGAGGTTCAACTATGTTAGTTGAATGCAGAGATCAGAAAGTGGTTTCACAGAATGCTTCTGTGTAGTTTTTATTTGAAGATATTCTTTTTTCCACTATTTGAACTTTAGCGCTATGAATGTCCACTTGCGGTTTCCACAGAAAGAGTGTTTAAGATCTCCTCAATCAAAAGTAACGTTCAATTCTGTTAGATGAATGCACAGACCACAAAGAAGTTTCACTGAATCATTTGTGTAGTTTTTATTTGAAGATATTCCTTTTTCCACTATAGGCCCCGTAGCGCTCTGAATGTCCACCTGTGGTTTCTACAGAAAGTGTGTTTCAGAACTCCTCAATCAAAAGTAAGGTTCAAATCTGTTAGGTGAATGCACAGATCAGAAAGTAGTTTCAGAGAATGTTTCTGTGTAGTTTTTATTTGAAGGTTTTCCTTTTTCCACTCTACGCCCTTAGCTCTCCGAATATCCACTTGCGTTTTCTACAGAAACAGTCTTTCAGAACTCCTCAATGAAAAGTAAGGTTCAAATCTGTTAGTTGAATGCAAAGATCAGACAAAGTTTCACAGAATGCTTCTCCGTTGTTTTTATTTGAAGATATTTTTTTCCACTATAGGCCATTTAGCGCTCCGAATGTTCACTTGCCGTTCCTACAGAAAGAGTGTTTCAGAACTCCTAAGTCAAAAGTAACGTTCAGCACTGTTAGTTGAATGTACAGATTAGAAAGGAGTTTCACAGAATGCTTCTGTGTAGTTTTTATTTGAAGAGATTCCTTTTTCCACTATAGGCCCCTTAGCGCTCCAAATGTCCACTTGCAGTTTCTCCACAAACAGTGTTTCAGAACTACGCAATAAAAAGTAACTTTCAACTCGGTTAGTTGAATGGAAATATCTTAAAGAAGTTTCACAGAATGCTTCTGTACAGTTTTTATTTGAAGATATTTCTTTTTCTACTTTAGTCAGTTTAGCGCTCTGAATGTCCACTTGCAGGTTCTACAGCAAGAGTTTTTCAGAACTTCTCAATCAAAAGTAAGTTTCAACTCTGTTAGCGGAATGCACAGATCAGAAAGAAGTTTCACAGAATGCTTCTGGGTAGTTTCTATTTGAAGATATTCCTTTTTCCACTATAGGCCCCTTAGCGCTCCGACTGTCCAGTTGTGGTTTCCACAGAAGGAGTGTTTCGGAAATCCTCAATCAAAAGCAATGTTCAGCACTGTTAGTTGAATGCACAGATTAGAAAGAAGTTTCACAGAATGCTTCTGTGCAGTTTTTATATGAAGATATTCCTTTTTCCACCATAGGCCCCTTAGCGCTCCGAATGTCCACTTGTGGTTTCTACAGAAAGTGTGTTTCAGAACTCCTCCATCAAAAGTAAGGTTCAACTCTGTTGGTTGAATTCACAGATCAGAAAGAAGTCACACAGAATGCTTCTCTGTAGTTTTTATTTGAAGATATTCCTTTTTCCACTATAGGCCCATTAACGCACCGAATGTCCATTGCGGTTTCTACAGAAAGAGTGTTTCAGAACTCCTCAATCAAAAGTAAGGTTCAGTTCTGCTAGATGAATGCACAGACCACAAAGAAGTTTCACTGAAGTCATCCTTGTAGTTTTTATTTGAAGATATTCCTTTTTCCACTATAGGCCCCGTAGCGCTCCGAATGTCTACCTGTGGTTTCTACAGAAAGAGTGTTTCAGAACTCCTCAATCAAAAGTAATGTTCAACTCTGTTAGGTGAATGCACAGATCAGAAAGCAGTTTCGCAGAATGCTTCTGTGTAGTTTTTATTTGAAGGGATTCCTTTTCCCACTATTGACCCCTTAGCGCTCTGAATGTCCACTTGCATTTTCTACAGAAAGAGTGTTACAAAACTCCTCAATCAAAAGTAGTGTCTAACTCTGTTAGTTGAATGCATAGATCAGAAAGAAGTTTCACACAATGCTTCTGTGTAGGTTATATTTGAAGATATTCCTTTTTCCTAAACAGGCTGCGTAGCGCTCCAAATGTGCTCTTCCAGTTCCTTCAGAAAGAGTGTTTCAAAACTACTCAATCAAATGTAAAGCTCAAACCTGTTAGTTGAGTGCGCAGATCAGAAAGAATTTTCACAGAATGCTTCTGTGTAGTTTTCATTTGATGATATTCTTTTTTCCACGATAGACCTCTTAGCGCTCCAAATGTCCACTTGCAGTTTCTACGGAAAGAGTGTTTCAAAACTCCTCTATCAAAAGTAAGGTCCCACTCTGTTAGTTGAATGCACAGAGCAGAAAGAGGTTTCACAGAATGCTTCTGTGTAGTTTTCATTTGAAGATATTCCTTCTTCCAAGATAGGCCTCTTAGCGCTACAAATGTCCACTTGCAGTTTGTACAGAAAGAGGGTTTCAAAACTCCTCAATCAAAGTAAGTTTCAACTCTGTTTGTTGAATTCACAGATCAGAAAGAAGTTTCACAGAATATTTCTGTGCAGTTTATATTTGAAGATATTCCTTCTTTCACGATCTGCCGTGTATCGCTCCAACTGTCCACTTCCAGTTTCTACAGAAAGAGTGTTTCGAAACTCCTCAATAGAAGTTAAGGTTCAACTCTGTTAGTTGAATGCACAGATCAGAAAGAAGTTTCACAGAATGGTTCTGTGTAGTTTTTATTGAAGATATTCCTTTTTCCACGATAGGACATGTAGCGCACAAAATGTCCACTTGCAGTTTCTATAGAAAGTGTGTTTCAGAACTGCTCAATCAAAAGTAAGGTTCAACACTCTTAGTTGAATGCACAGATCAGAAGGAAGTTTCACAGATTGCCTCTGTGTAGTTTTTATTTGGAGATATTCCTTTTTGCACTATGCACCTCTTCACGCTCCGAATGTCCACTTCCAGTTTCTACAGAAAGAGTGTTTCAAAACTCCTCAATCAAAAGTGAGGTTCAACTCTGTTAGTTTAATGCACAGATCTGAAAGTAGTTTCACAGAATGCTTCTGTGTAGTTTTTATTTGAAGACAATCCTTTTTCCAATATTTGCATCCAAGCACTGCAAATGTCCACTAGCAGTTTATACAGAAAGAGTGTTTCAAAACTCCTCAATCAAAAGGAAGGTTGAACTCTGTTAGTTGAATGCACTGATCAGAAAGAAGTTTCACAGAATGCATCTGTGTAGTTTTTATTTGAAGATATTCACTTTTCCACGATATGCCTCAAAGCACTCCAATATCTACTTGCAGATTCTACAAATAGAGTGTTTCAAAACTGCTCAATCAAAAGTAATGTTGAACTCTGTTAGTTGAATGCACAGATCAGAAGGAAGTTTCACAGAATTGTTCTGTGTAGTTTTTATTTGAAGTTATTTCTTTTTCTACGATAGGCCTCAAAGAGCACCAAATGTCCACTTGCAGTTTATACAGAAATGTTGGTTCAAAACCCCTCAATAAAAAGTAAGGTTCAACTGTGTTAGGTGAATTCACAGATCAGAAAGAAGTTTCACAGAATGTTTTCTTGTCATTTTTAGGGGAAGATTTTCTTTTTTCACCACAGTCCTCAATGTTTGCCACATGTCCACTTGCAGAATCTAGAAATAGAGTGTTTCAAAACTGCTATATGAAAAGTAACGTTCAAATCTGTTAGTTGAATGCACAGTTCAGAAATTAGTTTCAGAGAATGCTTCTGTGTAGTTATTATTTGAAGATATTCCTTTTTCCATGATAGGCCACAAAGCGCTCCAAATGTCCACTTTCAGTTTATACAGAAAGAGTGTTTCAAAACTCCTCAACCAAAAGTAAGGTTCAACTCTGTTAGTTGAATGCACAGATAAGAAAGAAGTTTCACAGAATGCTTTTGTGTAGTTTTTATTTGAAGATATTCCTTTTTCCACGATGGGCATCTTAGCTCTCTGAATGTCCACTTGCAGTTTATACAGAAAGGGTCATTCAAAACTCCTCAATCAAAAGTAAGTTTCAACTCCATTAGTTGAATGCACAGATAAGAAAGAAGTTTCACAGATTGTTTCTGTGTAGTTTTTATTTGATGATATTCCTTTTTCCATGAAACTCCTTGTTGTGCTCCAAATGTCCACTTGCAGTTTATTCAGAAAGAGTGCTTCAATACTGCTCCATCAATAGTAAGGTTGAACTCTGTTAGTTGAATGCAAAGATCAGAAAGAAGTTTCCCAGAATGGTTCTGTGTTGTTTTTATTTGAAGGTATTCCTTTTTCTACGATTGGCCGCATAGCGCTCGAAATGTCCACTTGCAGTTTTTACAGAAAGAGTGTTTCAGAACTCTTCAATCAAAAGTAAGGTTCAACTCTGTTAGTTGAATTCACAGATCAGAAAGAAATTTCACTGAATGCTTCTGTGTAGGTTTTATTTGAAGGTATTCCTTTTTCCATGATAGGTCTCACAGCGTGCCAAATGTCTACTTGCAGGTTATACAGAAAGACTGTTTCAAAACTCCTCAAACAAAATTGAGGTTCAACTTTGTTAGTTGAATGCACAGATCAGAAAGAAGTTTCTCAGAGTGCTTCTGTGTAGTTTTTACATGAAGACGTTCCTTTTTCCACGATAGGTCGCATAGCACTCCAAATGTCCACTTGCAGTGTATACAGAAAGGGTGTTTCAAAACCGCTCCGTCAAAAGTAAGTTTCAACTCTGTTAGTTGAATGCACAGATGAGAAAGAAGTTTCACAGAATGCTTCTGGGTAGTTTTTATTTGAAGATATTACTTTTTCCAAGATAGGCCGCGTAGCGCTCCAAACGTCCACTTGCAGTTTATACAGAAAAAGTGTTTCAAAACTGCTCCATCAAAAGTAAGGTTCAACTCTGGTAGTTGAATGCATAGATCAGAAAGAAGTTTCACAGAATGCTTCTGTGTAGTTTTTATTTGAAGGTGTTCCTTTTTCCAAGATAGGAAGCGTAGAGCTCCAAATGCCCACGTGCAGTTTATACAGAAAGAGTGTTTGAAAACTGCTCCATCAAGGGTAGGGTTCAACTCTGTTAGTTGAATGCAGAGATCAGAGAGAAGTTTCACAGAATGCTTCTGTGTAGTTTTTATTTCAAAATATTCCTTTTTCGAAGATAAGCCGCATAGTGTTCCAATTGCCCACTTACAGTTTATACAGAAAGAGTGTTTCAAAACTCTTCAATCCAAAGTAAGGTTCAACTATGTTAGTTGAATGCACAGATCAGATAGAAGTTTCATAGAATGCTTCTGTGTAGTTTTTATTTGAAGATATTCCTTTTTCCACGACAGGCCGCATAGCGCTCCAAATGTCCACTTGCAGTTTATACAGAAAGAGTGTTTCAAAACTCCTCAATCAAAAATAAAGTTCAACACTGTTAGTTCAATGCTCTGATCAGAAAGAAGTTTCACAGAATGCTTCTGTGTAGTTTTCATTTGAAGATATTCCTTTATCCAAGATAGGCCTCTTAGCACTCAAAATGTCCACTTGCATTTTATGCAGAAAGAGAGGTTGAAAACTGGTGCATCAAAAGTAAGGTTCAACTCTGATAGTTGAATGCACAGATCAGAAAGAAGTTTCACAGAATGGTTCTGTGTAGTTTTTATTTGAAGATATTCCTTTTTCCACTTTAGGTCTCACAGCACTCCAAATGCCCACTTACAGTTTATACATAAAGAGTGTTTCAAAAGTCTTCAATCAAAGTAAGGCTCAACTATGTTAGTTGAATGCACAGATCAGAAAGAAGTTTCACAGAATGCTTCTGTGAAGTTTTTATTTAAAGATAATCCTTTTTTGACTATAGGCCGCATTGCGCTCCAAATGTCCTCTTGCAGTTTATACAGAAAGAGTGTTTCAACACTCCTCAATCAAAAGTAAGGTTCAGCACTGTTAGTTGAATGCACAGATCAAAAAGAAGTTTCACAGAATTCTTCTGTGTAGTTTTAATTTGAAGATATTCCTTTTTCTGCAATAGGCCTCTTAGCGCTCCAAATGTCCCCTTGCAGTTTATACAGAAAGAGTGTCTCAAAACTCTTCAATCAAAAGTAAGTTTCATCTCCATTAGTTGAATGCACAGATCAGAAAGAAGTTTCACAGAATGCTTCTGTGTAGTTTTTATTTGAAGATATTCCTTTTTCCACGATAGGCCTCGTAGGGCTCCAAATGTCCACTTGCAGTTTATACAGAAATAGTGTTTCAAAACAGCTCCAACGAAAGTAAGGTGCAACTGTGTTAGTTGAATGTACAGATCACACAGAAGTTTCACGGAATGCTTCTGTGTGGTTTTTATTTGAAGATATACCTTTTTCGACGATAGGCCGTGAAGCGCTCCAAATTTCCACTTGCAACTTATACAGAAAGAGTTTTTCCAAATTGCTCCATCAAAAGCAAGTTTCAACTCTGTTAGTTGAATGCACAGATCAGAGAGAAGTTTCAGAGAATGCTTCCGTGTAGTTTTTATTTGAAGATATTCCTTTTTCTTCAATAGGCCGCTTTGCGCTCCAAATGAGCACTTGCAGTTAATAAAGAAAGAGTGTTTCAAAACTCCTAAATCAAAAGTAAGTTTCAACTCTGTTAGTTGAATGCACAGATCAGATCGAAGTTTTACAGAATGCTTCTGTGTACTTTTTATTTGAAGATATTCCTTTTTCCAATATAGGGCTCTTAGCGCTCCAACTGTCCACTTGCAGTTTCTACAGAAAGATTGTTTCAGAACTCCTCAATCAAAAGTAAGGTTCAACTCTGTTAGTTGAATGCACAGTTCATAAAGAAGTTTCACAGAATGCTTCTGTGTTGTCTTCATTTGAAGATATTCCTTTTTTGACGATAGGCCATGTAGCGCTCCAAATGACCGCTTCCAGTTTATACAGAAGGAGTGTTTCAAAACTGCTCCCTCAAAAGTAAGGTTCAACTCTGTTAGTTGAATGAACAGATCAGAAAGAAATTTCACAGAATGCCTCTGTGTAGTTTTTATTTGAAGAAATTCCTTCTTCCACTATAGGCCGCATTGTGCTCCAAATGTCCACTTGCAGTTTATACAGAAAGAGTGTTTCAAAACTCCTCAAACAAAGGTAAGGTTTAACTCTGTTAGAAGAATGCACAGATCAGAAAGAAGTTTCACAGAATGCTTCTCTGTAGTTTTTAGTTGAAGATATTACTTTTTCCACGATTGGCCGCATGTCATTCCAAATGTCCACCTGCAGTTTATACAGAAAGAGTGCTGGACACTCCCAAATCAAAAGTAAGGTTCAACTCTGTTAGTTGAATTCACATATCAGAAAGGAGTTTCCCAGAATGCTTCTCTGTAGTTTTTATTTCAGGATATTCCTTTTTCCATGATAGGCCCCTTAGCGCTCCAAATGTCCAATTACAGTTTCTACAGAAAGAGTGTTTCAAAACTCCTGAATCAAAAGTAATTTTCAACTCTGTTATTTTAATTCATAGATCTGATAGTAGTTTCACAGAATGCTTCTGTGTAGTTTTTATGTGATGATATTCCTTTTTCCATGATAGGCTGCATTATGCTCCAAATATACACTTGCAGTTTCTACAGAAAGAGGGTTTTAAAACTCCAAAATCAAAAGTAAGGTTCAACTCTGTTAGTTGAATGCATAGATAGGAAAGAAATTTCACAGAATGCTACTGTGTAGTTTTTATTTGAAGATATTCCGTTTTCCACGATAGGCCTCTTATTGCTCCAAATGTCCACTTGCAGTTTCTACAGAAAGACTGTTTCAAAACTCCTCAAACAAAAGTAAGGTTCAAATCTGTTAGTTGAATACACAGATCAGAAAGAAGTTTCACAGTTTGCTTCTGTGTAGTTTTTATGTGAAGATATTCCTTTTTCCATGATAGGCCGCATAGTGCTCCTAGTGACCACTTGCAGTTTCCACAGAAAGAGTGTTTCAAAACTACTCCCTCAAAAGTAAGCTTCAACTGTGTTAGTTGAATGCACAGATCAGAAGGAATTTTCACAGAATGCTTCTGTGTAGTTTTTATTTGAAGATATTCCTTTTTCCAAGATAGGCCATGCAACGCTACAAATGTCAACTTGCAGTTTATGCAGAAAAAGTGTTTCGAAACTTGTCCATCAAACTGAAGTTCAACTCTGTTAGTTGAATGCACTGGTGAGAAAGAAGTTTCACACAATGCTTCTGTGTAGTATTTATTTGAAGATTTTCCTTTTTCGACGATAGGTAGCATAGCCCTCCAAATATCTACTTGCAGTTTATACAGAAAGAGTGTTTCAAAACTGCTCCAGAAAAAGTAACGTTAAAATCTGTTAGTTGCATGCACAGATAACAAAGAAGTATAACAGAATGCTTCTGTGTAGTTTTTATTTGAAGACATTCCTTTTTAGACGATTGGCCGCGTAGCGATCCAAATGTCCACTTGCAGTTTATACAGAAAGAATGTTTCAAAACTACTCCATCAAAATTAAGATTCAACTCTGTTAGTTGAATTCACAGATTCGGAAGAAGTTGCACAGAATGCCTCTGTGTAGTTTTTATTTGAAGATATTCCTTTTTCAACGATAGGCCGCATAGCGCTCCAAATGTCCACGTGCAGTTTATACAGAAAGAGTGTTTCAAAACTCCTCAATCCAAAGTAAGGTTCGACTCTTTAGAAGAATGCACAGAGCAGAAAGAATTTTCACAGAATGCGTCTTAGTTTTTATTTGAAGATATTCCTTTTTCGACGATAGGCAGCGTAGCGCTTGAAATGCCGACTTGCAGTTTACACAGAAAGAGTGTTTCAAAACTGATCATCAAAAGTAAGGTTCAGCTCTGTTAGTTGAATGCACAGATCAGAAAGAAGT